>NW_007726566.1:131155-135718 GCF_000696425.1 Galeopterus variegatus | reverse complement strand
CCAGCCACACTCCGGAAGACGAGAGAGGGGGCCGAAGGAGGGACGGACTGACTCGGGCCCACACCCGGGCTACAGGATCCGGCTCCGGCCGCCGCGCGCCGCCAGTGCCGCAGCTGCTGCCGCCGCCATGAGCGAGAGTCACGTGAGCGCGCAGGCCCCGCCCCGAGCCGGAAGACACACCGCCTCCGCAGCCCAGTCACGCCGAGGATCGCGAGCTTCCGGCGCCCTCTACTGGGAAGCTCCTGAAACGACGGGCCCAAGCCTCCCACTCGGATTCTACGCGAAATGGGCTCAGGGTTTGGGTGTTGGGTTTGCCAGAGGGTGGACACATAGCATTTTCCTTTTACGAACTCACGAGCAAGGAGTTTTCAGGGGCCCCAGGCCTTACTTTTTCCCTGCTATACTTAGTGTAGTATACCTTTGTTTTGTTCTCTCCTCCAGTTCCCCTGGTTGACACCTACCCATTTATAAGGACCTGATCACAGGCCCCCTCCTTCACTGGGGCTTCCCGGACCCATCTGCCAGAAGCGTTGTGTTTCTATTTCGGTTGTAGCTTTAAAGACAATGGAGGGAGAAATCCGCTTCCTCCTGCCCAGACGTCTAATGACTTAAAAGAGGAGAACTTAGTCTTTTCTTTATCCTTTCATCGCCCTCAGAATATAGACTAATAGGTGTTCCAAAAATATTAATTTTAATTTAATATAAGGAGGGTCCAAACATTGGTGTATTTTTACCAGGAACTACTGGAAGGGTAGATGCTTTAAATTGTCATTCATATTCTTTCTTTCATAGTATTGGAATTTTTGGCATGGAGATAATTTATTGGTTTATTTTTTCCCCACAATCTCAGGGATTCCTTTCCATGCTACAATTGGTCCTGTGGGAGACCAGGCCCCAGCATCTAGCAGCTTCTAGATAATATTTTATATCATTCGTGGGCTGGAAGGAAAACTATAAAAAAGAGAGAGAAAGATTTGAGAAAAGAATTCCAGCTTGAAAAAAAGGGGAATGTGACATCATGGCTGATTGAAGAGTTCACTTTGAAATTTCCTTTTAACTGCAACAATGTAAGGAGAAGCTGTGAGAATGTGCATGTACCTCCTCTGGTTCACATAGGACTGTCGAAAATTTTTTAAAAGGTGACAAATTCATTGACATTCCTTCCACCAAGGAGTGAGGTCCATGTGCCCTCCCCTGAATCTGGATGGCCTTATGTTTGCTTTGACTAATAGAATATGGCAGAAGTGACACTATGTGACTCTTGAGGTTAAGTCCCAGAAGGCCATGAAGCTTCCACTGGTTTCTTGGAATGCTCACTCTCCAGAGAACCCTCTTCAGGATGCTCCCTCCCAGATCTCTTTCCCTTTTTCTCACCCCCAGCAACCATGCTGTGAGAAGCCCAAGCCACAAGGAAGGCCATGTGAGGTGCTCTGCCCAAGATCCCCAGCTAAACCCCACCTTCTAGTCATCCTAGCTGTGTTAGGCCATTTCTGTTGCTTAATACAAAATACACAGAACTGGGTAATTTGTAAGAAAATAAAATTTATTCTGTATAGTTTCAGAGGCTGGGAAGTCCAGAGTCCAGGGAGCACTTCTGGTGAGGGTCTTCTTTGGTGGTGGCTTTCCAGCAATGCAGGGGCTTCATCTGGCAGAAAATAGCAGAGCAGAGAGAGAGAGAAAGAGAAAGACTTTCACATGCTCTCCTTTTAAAGCCCTTGGAACCACACCCGTGACCACCATTATTAATCCATTCACTATGGCATGGTCCTACAATCCAATCACCTCTTCAAGGCCCCACCTTTCAATTACCATAATAGGATTTCCCACCCTCTTTACACTGTCACAGTGGGGACTAAGTTTTGGCAGAACATCAATCCACAGCACTAGCCCAGGTTGAAGAAGCCTCCAAATGATTCCAGCCACTGGACATATGAGTCTCCCCAGCCGAAGCCCAGACTATGCAGAGCAAAGACAGACAGAAATCCCTGTTGTGCCCTGTCCAGATTCCTGTGATAATATAAAATAGTCAACCTTTTATGCCTCTAAGCTTGGGGTAGTTTATTACACAGCAATAGATTACCAGAAGGACCTCAGCAGATGTTTTTGCTCACCTTCCCGTTAAAGATTTTAAAAATTATAGAGAAAAATCTCTAAAAAAAAAGATTTATTTTGGAATAGGACGTTGCAATGGGAATACACATGCTATAGTAAACTATGGGAGTATTCAGGGAAACAAAGGAAGACAAAGTGTTTTAAAGGAAAAGTGATGGAGGATTATATAATTGTTTAGAATAATTATCCTCAGCTACAATGATCAATAACAAGGGTGACATCAGTCCAAGGTTGGACAGACAGTTGCTGGACAGGTGTCCTTACAGAAGTTATTCTTTGCGTAAGGTTGTGGTTTTGCAGAGCGCTTTATGATCATTTTTGTTTCAGGCATTCATGTCAGGGTTTTATTTTATTTATTTATTTTATTTTTTTTCCCTTTTTGTCTTTATTCGTGACCGGCAACGGATCGCAACCCTCAGTGTCGCGCCCGTACTGGACCGGGACCGGCTACAGGATCGCAACCCTCGGGGTTGCTCCCGCACCTCGCTCAGCCAGTGAGTGGCCGGTCTGTACGTGGGATCCGAACCCTCGGCGGGAGCGCCTCCGAGCTTCCCAAGCGGCGCACTACAGCAGTGCGCCACCGGGCCAGCCCATGTCAGGGTTTTATTATTATTATTATTGTTATTTTTACATTCTAAGATGTTGTTGTGGAGCAGTTGGGGTTGAGGGGGAGAGAGAAAAGGGGAGGGAGATAGGGTGAGAGGATGAGGAATGGGGAGGGGGCGTGGTCAAGGCCCGTGGCACTCCCCTCATACCAGCAGAGGAGCCCAGAGGGCTTCTGGCAGCAGCTGGTTGTAGCTTGGCTGTATGTGGACATCAGGGGGATGTGGCTGAGGCCCTCGGCCCCCCCATTGCCCCAGCTCAGGAGTTGTCAGAGTTTTTTTTTTTTTTAACCCAAGTGACTCCATTTTGATTCTGACAACTTTTGCATTTCCGCCTTTCAATGAAGATCTTTCTCTGGTTTTCTTTTTTTGGCAGCTGGCCTGTACGGGGATCCAAACCCTTAATCTTGGTGTTATAAGGCCATGCTGTAACCAAATGAGCCAACCAGCTGGCCCAAAGATCTTTCTCAGAAAGCATAACTGATCAATCAATCATCTTGTAGTTAGGAGCTGATGTCCTTCAGTGCCAGGATGGACCTGTCCTGGATTGCTGGTCTGGTCCCACACTGGAGGGAGTGAATGGCTGCTAGTGGTCAATGGCAAAACCCTTTTAGCCACATTTGAGCAACAAATGAGGTTTGAAAGGAGTGGCTCTCAGGCTAATTCTACCTGAAGTCCATTGTTAAGTTCAATTTTGTCTGTCCTGTAGGCATGTTATCCTCTCAAAGTACTGGCCCAGCATCATTCTGTTAGGAGTTGTATGTCTGCAACAGGTACAAATTTTAAAATGGGAAAATACAAAGTAAAATTAATAGTAATATGACAATCTCAGTTTGCATAATGGTTTGAGCCAAAAAACCTAGGCAACCAACTGAATAAGTCAAGTGACTGTATCCTGTCAAGTGAAAATGGTAGACATTAAGAGCGGTAAGAGTCTCTCTCACTACGATAAGGAGTCTTGTTCTGGCGTCTTAGGAAAGAGCTGCCTATGGCCTGAGGCTGTCAACTTTTCAACCTGGTTTGCAGTTTGGATGTCTCTGGTTATGGCATTGGGCAGTTTGGTAAACTTTCTGTGTGGCCTATACATCAGACACAAGACTTGTCTTTTAAAATTCATTTAGTTTTAGTTTATACATCATTAGAAACAAAGCAGTTTCCATTTCTAGTAATACTATGGAAAAAAGTTGGATTGGAGGAACCCAGAAGAATTTAGAATCTAGCCCAGTCTACACGTAGATAAAAAATTTAAAAACAATGCATAAAAAAAAAAAAAAAAAAAAAAAAAAAAAAAAAAAAAAATCTAATAATGGGAATATGATAGCTTTTCTTTAGAAAATAACCTTTTCTCTCTACGTTGATCACGTGGGAATCCCAGAATTTAAACCTCTTGAGGCTAGGAAGACAGACTTTAGATTTTTTCTGTAGTCTTAAATTTCCTGGACCTGCTAGGCAGTAGCAGTTTTTATTTAGTCACTGTAAGGCTTGGAACCCTTGAAGTTAGGTATTTTATATATATTTTCAAATATGATATTTCAGTCAAGGCCTTGATAATATAAAAAATATTTCCTGTATGTATTTCATGTGCATATTAACAACATACCCATAAGCATATCCTGTTATAAAAAGAGCACAAATTCTTACTGAGCTTAGGTAAGTTACTATATTGCCATAAAAAATATAAGAATGGGGCCGGCCTGGTGGCGCACTCGGTAGAGTGCGGCACTTGGGAGCGTGGCGGCGCTCCCACCGAGGGTTCGGATCCCATATAGAGACCGGTCTACTCACTGGTTGAGCGCGGGTGCAACACCGAGGGTTGCGATCCCGTTGCCAGTCACGAAAAAAAAAAAGA
>NW_007726566.1:130020-131073 GCF_000696425.1 Galeopterus variegatus | reverse complement strand
TATATATATATATATAAGAATGCTCGCAGATAATTTCTGAATTTTGGAGAAATCAAGTAAGGAGAAAAAGCAAATAGTTCCATCTTTGTTGTCAACAGTATATTTTACCAAACTCCTGTAAGTCATAGATATCTTAAGAAAGAAAATTTCACTAAATCTGGAAAACAAAATATTTAAGAACCAACGATGTTTTAAATAAAAGTCACAAAAACATTATCAGTTATTTAACCTTACGTAATTAATTTTTGTTCTGTTTGATCTTGTTAGCAGGTTCATGAACCCATCAGTTTCTCTATTAGAATTCTTTTTTTTTTTTTGGTGGCTAGCCAGTATGGGGATCCAAACCCAGGGACCTTTGTATTATGACACCGTGCTCTAACAAACTGAGCTAGCCAGCCATCTTTATTAGAATTCTGAAATTTTCATTTTGTACATTGGCCTTAAAGTTATTAGAAACCTGTATTTTAAAAGTACTTGTTAGAGTCTTTTCCATGAATCTGATTGCAGATGCCTTTAAAGAAATATCAAAACTGTGGATGACTTGAGACTTAGAATAGCCATGGTGAAAATCTGCCAAAGAGCTGGCTGGTTAGCTCCATTGGCTAGGGTATGGTGTTATAACACCAAAGTGAAGGGTTCAGATCCCTGTTCTGGACAATTGCCAAAAAAGAAAAAAAAAAAAAATCTGATGAAAGTGTATTATAGTTAATAATTAACCAGGGAATTAGATTATTTCTATTGCATACATCATTTTAAGATAAAAACCCAAACCACATTAGGACCATCAGAATTTTATAGGGCCGGCCCGGTGGCGCACTGGATAAGTGCGCCGCTTGGGAAGCGCGGCCGCGCTCCCACCCGAGGGTTCGGATCCCACATACAGACCGGTTCCCGCTCACTGGCTGAGCGAGGCGTGGGAGCGACGCCGAGGGTTGCAATCCCGTTGCCGGTCCCCGGTCTGGTACGGGGGCAACACTGAGGGTTGCGATCCGTTGCCGGACACGGAAAAAGACAAAAGACAAAAAAAAAAAAAAAAAAAAAAAAAAAAAAAAA
>NW_007726566.1:125346-129783 GCF_000696425.1 Galeopterus variegatus | reverse complement strand
GCGCTCCCACCCAAGGGTTCGGATCCCACATACAGACCGGCTCCCGCTCACTGGCTGAGCGAGGCACGGGAGCAACACCGAGGGTTGCAATCCCGTTGCCGGTCCCCGGTCTGGTACGGGGGCAACACTGAGGGTTGCGATCCGTTGCCGGACACGGAAAAAGACAAAAGACAAAAAAAAAAAAAAGAATTTTATAAATTTTACACAATCTTTAGCATAATTACATCAATAATATATAAATAAAACCTTAAAGAAGATTTAAGAAAACAACCAAAATGACTGATAACACACTAGATTTTTAAAATTTTATATAATTTTGTAACACTTATATTAAAAACATACCCACAAATGTAACTGAAAGAAGATCTAGTCTCATTTATCATTTGACAATCCTTCCCATACAATTTACCAAATGAGTCTAATCATTTAATATCTCTATGAGATAGGAGATAGATCTTTTGAGGCTCTCCATGGGCCCAACTGAAAAATCTCAAAGACTTAATTTAGAGTTTTGATATCGGGGAAGCCTGTCAAGGATGTCAAAAGGTTTAAAACACTTGCCCAAAATGGATCACAGGTCTCTGTGAAATAATAGTCATTCATTCAACCAAATTGATAATCAGAGACTTCAAGAGCAACTGAGAAAGTTACATGGATGTAAAAACCTTAACCCTTTCAAAGCTTGTTTTTCCCCTGTAATCAAAAACCTGATAAAGACAAACCAGGAAATTATCTTGATAAGATGCACTCTTTGTTTCTTAGTCCAGTTACCAAAAAGGTAAAGAAATCCTCCTATAGAGTGATAGCTTTTTTTATGGAAGCCCATTCAGATAACCTGTAAGTCAAACTTGATGGAGAGGTATTTTGAGTTTAATCAGACACAGGAAGAATGTGTCCAGGCTTATGAGAGCACACCATATTATAAAGAACACAAACAAGAAAAACTAGTACCTTGAGAAGGAGTGTACATGGCTCTTAGAAAATATGGGAAATTTTTTGGTTAAAAAAAAATGTTTAACATGGAACAATTTAGACACATCAAAAAATGAAGAGTACACAATCAAATTATACCGGAGGAAAAATATTGATTTTCTGAGGCTTCAAGACAGAACATTTCAGGGCTGGCCAGTTAGCTCAATTGGTTAGAGGGTGGTGCTGATAACACCAAGGTCCAGGGTTCAATTCCTATACTGGTCAGCTGCCAAAAAAAGGGAACATTTTGGTGTCAGATGATAACAGCAGAGTTAGCTGATGAAAAAGTTAGAGTTATCATCCAAGACCTTCTCAATGGTAGAAAAAGAAAGAGCCGCAGGAAATGATGAATACCCTGCATATCACCTACAGTAAGATACAGCAAAAGTTGAACTTCTGAGATATGAATCTAAGAAGATTCAAGAAGAAGAATCTACCTCAAGAAATGAAATTATCATTCTAAATGAAGAAGGCAGCATTTCCAATCTGAAAATAGGCACATTAAACGGATCTCAGGAAGAAATGTGGTAGAGATAGAAATGGTCTGCAGTTTAGATGACTGTTAAAGAAACAGATTTTCTTTTTCCTTTTTGTCTTTTTTACAACGGGATCGCAACCCTCGGTGTTGCGTCCGCACTGCGCTCAGCCAGTGAGCGGGAACCGGTCTCCACATGGGATCCGAACCCTCAGCGGGAGCGCCGCCGTGCTCCCAAGCGGCACACTCTCCACTGCGCCACCTGGCCAGCCCAAGAAACAGATTTTTGAATTAAAATCAAAACCTCTTGCAGGGGCTGTCCCGTGGCTCACTCGGGAGAGTGCGGTGCTGATAACACCAAGGCCATGGGTTTGGATCCCTATGTAGGGATGGCCGGTTAGCTCAGTGGTGCTCACAAAACCAAGTCAAGGGTTGAGATCCCCTTACCGGTCATCTTTTTAAAAAAAAAAAACCTCTTGCATACTGAGAGCAGTTTAATAATTCCAAATAACCTTATTATTCTAACATAGGGGCAAAACTTTAGTTCCAAATCAGTGTACTTTTTAACATAAAAGCTCGATCTTTAGAAAGACATTTATTTACTTATTTATTTTTATTTATTTTTTTTTTTTTTAAAGATGACCGGTAAGGGGATCTTAACCCTTGACTTGGTGTTGTCAGCACTACGCTCACCCAGTGAGCCAAATGGCCATCACTATATGGGATCTGAACCGTGGCCTTGGTGTTATCAGCACCACACTCTCCCGAGTGAGCCACGGGCCAGCCCCCATTTAGAAAGACATTTAAATAACCGTTTTTTAATTATAGCCAACTTAATCATACACACAAAAATTTATCCTTTATGAACCTTTACAACCTACTTATGTCTTCAATAACATATTATAAACTTTCTGCTTGTCTTATACTTCCTTTTTCCTAAATAACCAGTCATTTTATTTTATTTATTTATTTATTTATTTTTAAAGATGACCGGTAAGGGGATCTCAACCCTTGACTTGGTGTTGTCAGCACCACGCTCACCCAGTGAGCGAACCGGCCATCCCTATATGGGATCCGAACCCATGGCCTTGGTGTTATCAGCACCGCACTCTCCCAAGTGAGCCACAGGCCGGCCCCCCAGTCATTTTATTTAAGGACAAAAATTTATTACACAAGAGTCTTCCACATATAGAATTATTTTCCTTTCTTTTTAACCTTCCTAACCAAAAATGCATTTTCATACCCATAACTTTCTTCACATCTCTCTCTCTCCTACTTACTGGTTCTTTTCTATCTTGTTTCTATCTCCTTCCTAAATTTGCTTTTTGAAACAATCTTTAATAACCTCTGAATTTAGACAAAATTATTCTTTTTTCTCATTAAAGAACACATTTTATGTCTTCTTTATAATTTTTTTCATCAAAAACATACTTGTTTTGGTACACTTAGTATACAGAATTACTTATTTATTAGTTAGACTGTTTAACTCTTAGTAACCTTAATTTTTAGTGAAAACTTAAGCAGTAAGTAATTTTGAACTGTCTGCTGCATATTAGTATTTTATAGATGAGAACCATTTTATAATTTTTAGAAACACGTTTCCTCATAATTTTAACTTTTTACATATATTAAATAGACCCAAATGTATTTAGTCTTCTATAAATTTAAAAGCCAAGAAGAAACTTATATTTAAGTTAAGCCCATTTATGTTTCAGTTGTTAAAACTTTATTTGGAAATGACTCAGACATTTAATGAGTATATATTATTTTAACTTAACATATGTAATTTTAAGATTTTAAATTACATGAAAAGTCCACTTATAATTCTTCATCACATTTACATTTACTTCATTTATCTATTTTGAACAATTATACCTAGTTTACTTATAAAAGCTGAAATATTACACAAGGCCAGGCATTATTTCTAGTTATTTCCCTGTTAACTATTTTATAGCCTGTGAATATCAGGTTTTCACCTAATTAAGAACTTCTTTCTTTTGGTGGCTGACCTGCTGGTACACGAAACCAAACTCTTGACCTTGGTGTTACAAGGCTGTGCTCTAACCAATTGAGATAACTGGCCAGGCCAAGAACCTTAAAGTTAAATATATGGGTATACTGCCAAAAACTTAGAACATACAGCTGTTTTCATTAAACCGATATTAAATTAGTCTCACTTATCAAAGAATTATATAATCAAAGATCATTCTGTTTAATCTGAGTTTATATATATATATATATATTTTTTAAAGATGACCGGTAAGGGGATCTCAACCCTTGACTTGGTGTTGTCAGCACTACGCTCTCCCAGTGAGCTAACCGGCCATCCCTATATGGGATCCGAACCCGTGGCCTTGGTGTTATCAGCACCGCACTCTACCGAGTGAGCCACGGGCCGGCCCCTGAGTTTATATTTTTGAAACCTTAAAACCTCTAGCAGACACAAATATAATCTTGTCTGACCAGTAAATACAGGCAATAATTTTGAAGACATTTCTATTTCTATTTTATCAACAAATTTAAAACCAGCTTGTTTATTAAAGACTTACTAGGGCCGGCCCATGGCTCACTCGGGAGAGTGTGGTGCTGACAACGCCAAGCCAAGGGTTAAGATCCCCTTACCAGTCATCTTTAAAAAAATAAAAAATAAAAAAATAATAAAATGTCATGTCTACTTCATGACCTCCTGACTTGAAAAAAAATTTGCACCAGTGTTAGGATAGCATTTATGAGGGGCTGAAAGAACACAGGACGGCTAGCTCTTTACCTGGGTGGGACTCACATGTGGGGATACAGAGTAGAATAAATAAATTTTGTGGACTATAGCCCAGATTTGCAAGTCTTGAGTATTGAGAAAGCTGAGGGAGAGTTATTAACACTAGAAAAACCTCAAAATATATCAAGCAATACCCATTAACCCATTATAGGCATTAACCCATCATAGGAGTATTTTTATAGTCACAAGAATACTAGACCCCCCCCCCCCCCCC
>NW_007726566.1:90410-125269 GCF_000696425.1 Galeopterus variegatus | reverse complement strand
AAAAAAAAACAAAAATAAAAAAAAAAAAAAAAAAAAAAAAAAAGATTAACTTAAGTCACATGAACTAAAAAAGCATTCAGATTAATCACTATACAATTTAGCAAAATTTTTTTTTTTGAGCATTCATTATCTAAGCCAATTTGAAAAAAAAATTTCTTAAGGAATTTCTGGTTGACTACACCACAGTTTACCATGTAGATACACCATACAGTATAATACATGTATACATGTGTAAACATATTTAAACACATATACATACATACATATAAAGACCTTATATAGGGCCGGCCCGTGGCTCACTCGGTAGAGTGCGGTGCTGATAACACCAAGGCCATGGGTTCGGATCCCATATAGGGATGGCCGGTTAGCTCACTGGGAGAGCGTGGTGCTGACAACACCAAGTCAAGGGTTGAGATCCCCTTACCGGTCATCTTTTTTAGAAAAAAAAAAAAATAAAGACCTTATAGCTTTCATTTTAGTCATGAAATAGCAGTGCAGATTCACCAGTTTATAAAAGACAGTTGAATTTAAATTATTTTTTAGATGTGATGGGACTGTTCACATGGCTAAACTTTATTAGCCCTGGTAGGTATCTAATAAAGACCACTGGGCAAGATTTTAGGTAAAGCAGTTTTTACAACAGTTTGATTTTTTTTTTTTTAAATGACCAGTAAGGGGATCTTAACCCTTGGCTTGGTGTTGTCAGCACCATGCTCAGCCAGTGAGCAAACCGGCAATCCCTATATGGGATCCGAACCCATGGCCTTAGTGTTATCAGCACCGCACTCTCCCGAATGAGCCACAGGCTGGCCCTCAACAGTTTGATTTTTTTTTTTTTTTTTAAAGATGACCGGTAAGGGGATCTTAACCCTTGACTTGGTGTTGTCAGCACCACGCCCAGCCAGTGAGTGAACCGGCCATCCCTATATGGGATCCAAACCTGCGGCCTCAGCACTAAGAGCACCACACTCTCCCGAGTGAGCCACGGGCCAGCCCTAGTTATTTTCCTTTAGATGATCAACCCTTCAATTAATTGTTCCAACACCCTAAGCAACTGTTAGTCAGGAAAACCTAAATTTACATTTCTGAAAGGTGTCTAGGTTTCCAAGTTGCAGATTATCATGGAGCTGTTATAACTTGTAAAGCCATTAATTTAAAAGCCTTTCAAGTCTCTTTTTTATTTTTTCAGTCTTGGTCAGAATGCCATAGCAGTGAGTTTTAGCTCAACACCTGCAAAAGTCAGCAAACTCAAATAGGGCAGAGAAAAATGGAAAAAAATAGAGGGAGGTTGGGAACTTAGAAGGCTCTACATGTTAACTCTATAATTGTAGTCTCTTAATTTGGTCCTAAGGAAAAGGTGAACTTGGGGAGTTTGAGTGATCCCCATGATCATTCAATGAGGAATGTGCATGAGGAAAAATTATGTGCATGAGGAAAAATCAAGTACTGGCTGGAGTCTTGGAGGGGGAAACTATCTTGGTATGTCTTTGAATTTCAAGAACCCATATTACAATTAAATGTATGTAGGTGATTCAGTTTAATACCAAATATACAAAAGCCAAATTAAAACCCAAGCATGCAATTGAATAAGAAAATAAAGTATGTACTTACCTGCCCAGAAGAATGATGACATTCTTCTTAAGGTCTAAACTGGAGGTCTCATGGGCCAGCCCCGTGACTAACTTGGGTGAGTGCAGTGCTGTTAGCGCTGAGGCCGCAGGTTTGGATCCTATATAGGGATGGCCAGTGCACTCACTGGCTGAGCGTGGTGCAGACAACACCAAGCTGAGGGTTGGGATCCCCTTACCAGTCAAAAAGTAAAAAATAAATAAATAATAAACTGGAGGTCTCATAACCCAGAGAGGGAAAGACTCCTCCAACAAGATCTCAAAGCTAGAAATTCCCAAAAAAACTGAACCAAAGGAGGATAAATAGCAACAGGAGTTTAGTCTGAAAGTGAGTCACTGAGGGAAAAAAGCAATCCATGGGAGTGAAGGGGCTCAAAAGGCTCCAAGTTGTGGGTGCCTTTATCCCACTTCTGACACCATATATGTTAAAGTTTAAAAAATTATGGTAGCTAGAAGAGAGGCTTTGGAATGTTCTTACCATAAAGAAATGATAAATGCATGGGGTGACTGATACATTAACATCCTGACCTCATTATTATACAGCATATATATGTATTGAAATATCAGATTACTGGGCCGGCCCGTGGCTCACTCGGTAGAGTGCGGTGCTGATAACACCAAGGCCATGGGTTCGGATCCCATATAGGGATGGCCGGTTAGCTCACTGGGTGAGCGTGGTGCTGACAACACCAAGTCAAGGGTTAAGATCCCCTTACCGGTCATCTTTTAAAAAAAAAAAAAGAAAAAGAAAAAGAAATATCAGATTACCACGTAAGTATATACAACTACAATGTGTAAGTTAACTTTTTTTAAAATCATAGACAGAAATCTCTAAGAAAAAGTTTCATTTGGGAATAGGGCATTGCAATGGGAATACACATGCTATCGTGAACTATGTGTATATTCCCATTACAATGCCCTATTTCCAAATGAAACTTTTTCTTAGACATGTGTCTCTATAATTTTTTTTTAACTTTAATACTCTCAACAGTTTCTTTCTCCCTTTTTTCCTTGTCGGCATACCACACCAACCCCTACTGAGGCTGCCAAATACCCACTTTCCTATCCTCCATGGCAGGTGTGTGATTCATTGAGGGAACTGTTGAAAGGGAGGATTTTCTTCCCTGAGGAGAGATGCACAAGGAAAAGCTGCCCTTTCACTTCCTTCCTGTCTTCAGATGTTGTCCTCTTTGCTGCAGCAGCAGCCATTTTGCAACAATAAGGGAAAGGCTGGGGCGGCCCGTGGCTCACTCGGGAGAGTGTGGTGCTGATAACACCAAGGCCCCGGGTTCGGATCCCATATAGGGATGGCCGGTTGCTCACTGGCTGAGCGTGGTGCTGACAACACCAAAATTAAGGGTTAAGATCCCCTTACCGGCCATTTCTTTTTTTAAAAAAAAAAAGGGAAAGGCTAAGAGAAGCACAGAGACATCACCTAGAATGTTGTAGAATTTGTCTGCTGAAATAATAAATACTGGAACCACCTATATTGGACTTCTTACATGAGAAGAAAAGTTTAAACCTCTTTTAGTTGAAATTCTGCTATTTTCAGCCCAAAGCCTCCCATCTGATACTGAATTTGTTACCCAAAATGAAATATTACAGGTGAGCAAACCGTGAAATTGGCTGAGTACAGTTGCAAAATGTCTAGTAAATTGTTATGACACAGATCACATGTAAATGGGAAGTGGTCAGAAAATTTCAGGATTTGGGGAGTGATTTGACTACCTGATGAAGGTTTCAGTAAATTCACGTAGAAGGTAAACAGTCTGGAGATATTTCAACTGAGGACAGAGGGAAACAGTTTGGCTTTGCTAAGAAGCTTTTCAAGCTGCAATCTAGGTTGACAGGGATGACAAAATGGAGTTTTGTTGGCTTGGGGAAGCCAACTTCTTCTACACCCAGGTTAAAGCTAGGATAGACAGAAGCAAGAACATGAGGGATTTAACAGATGGTAAAACAGAAAAGTTTGGGGTTCCCGATCTCTGAAGCATCTCAGTACCTCTCATTAAATACTCTTTGGCAGATAAGGAGGGTAAATGTGGTCATGAGTATAAGCCCGGCAGGAAAGATTAGATTAAGGCTGGTATTCTCTCCCTGACTCATTACTTTCAGATTGCCTCAAGCAACAGAGCTTTCAACTAAAGGAGAAGGGGGATTCACTGAGTTTAGGGACAATAGCTATGAGGCAGAAATTTTGGGGCTTAAAGACTAATCAGTGCTTTCCAATAGAAATACAAGGTAAGCCACATGTTAAATTTTCCAATAGCTACATTTTTAGAACTGAAAAAAAAAGAAAAGTGGGGGTGGCCTGGCTGGTTAGCTCAGTTGGTGAGAGTGTGGTGTTGTAACATCAAAGTCAAGGGTTCAGATCCACATACTGGCCAGCCACCAAAAATTAAAAAAAAAAAAAGTAAAAGAAACAGCACATTTCTATTCAGAATAGGTACATTCTGTAGTGGATTGAATTATATCCCCCCCCCAACTCATTGAAGCTTGAATTATACCCCCCACGTTTTATGTATTAGAAACTTAGCCCCCCAACTGTGATGGTTAAGAGGGTGGAAAATAGTATTATGATAATTGAAAGGTGGAGCCTTGAAGAGAAGATTGGATTATAGGACCATGCCTAGTGAATGGATTAAATATAGTGGTCAGGGGTGTGGTTCTGAGGGCTTTAAAAGAAGAGGAGAGTCTTGCTCCCCAGGTCACTGTTGCCACCACCAGATGGACTTTGGACTTCCCAGCCTCAGAAACTGTAAGCAATAAATCTTGTTTTCTTATTAATTACCCAGTGCCGTGTATTTTGTTATAAGCAACACAAAACAGACTAATACAATTTCAAATATTCAATAACTACATGTGGTTACTGTCTACCATATTGGACAGCACAGGTCTAGATAAGATCTTTACCTACATTTATTAGTACATAGAATTGACTGGACTAGCTAGTCCAGAAGCTCACTATAGTTTTCGCAGCCAAAGACACTCCAAACCTGGCTTTAACTGGCTCTGATTTAAATCAGTCCCTGACCTCCCAAATTGCACCAGCAGGAAGTCAGCTACCAAAGATCTGCAGCCCTCAAGAAGGACATATACCTAATGCCCATATTGAGTATGTCCATGAAGGACAATAGATAACTAAGATATTCCCAGAGATCAGAACCAGGGACTGCCAGACTGGCTAACTAAAAAATTTACTCCATTTGCCCAGGTATGGTGTCCTCACCAGTACTGTCATGCAGCATGGTAGGTCGTTTACAAAAATGGCTACAATAATATTCCCTTACCCACATTTAGTACCCTTAGGTAGACCCCTCCTAAACATGTTTTGTGTTTGATCATATAATTTGCTTTGGCCAATGAGGTAGTAAAAAACATGACACAGAGACTTGGAAAGTTCTTGCACATTGGAGTTACCCCTTCTTTCTGCTTTTGGAAACTCTGAGACAACTACTATGTAGATGATGATAGGCTAGCCTTCTAGATGAGGAGAGATATGGCCCAGTTACTCCCATCACCTGGGCAACAACCCACCAACTGCAAGGCATATATCAGTGAGACTACAGATTGCCATGGGCGAGCACTGATAAACCCAGCCCAAATGGCCAACCCACAGAGTCATGGCAAATGAATGGTTACACTTTTAAGCTACCAAGTTTTGTCAGTTTGTTACACAGCAAAAGCTGATTAAAAAAGTAGGATATGAGGTGTGCTCAGGAACAGTGTCTACTGCATATTTCCTTTGCTGAATGGGAGTATTATTGCACTCACGCTTTTTCGTCTAGCATTGTCTTTTGCAGGGGTTCTCTAGCTTTAGCACGCATCAGGATCACATGGAGGGCTTGTTAAAACACAAACTGTTGGAGCCCAACCCAGAGTTTCTGATTCTGTAGATTATGGGTGTGGCTCAATCATTTACATTTCTAATAAGTTCCATGGTGACACTAATGCTGCTGGTGTGAGGACCACACTTCAAGAACCATTGGTCTATTGGATGTGTTGGAGACAGTTAACTTGTCTTTTAACTTCAGGCTACTGGTCCATGAGGAATCATCTCCAGACCTGAAGGCGAAGATTGCATGGTCCCAGAGGTCCTGGACTTGGAGCTGGAGGCAGTAGCTGGTTGATATTGAAGCTGTCTCCCTCTGAGGGAGAGGATGAAATTTCATGGAAGTGTTAGCATTTTTAATTGTGTATAATGGAATAAAAGTTTGACACAAATGAATGGGCTGTAGCTGAGGTTGTGATTTGTCTACCCAAAGCTTATTTCTCTACATTTGTATTTTGTCTAGAGAGCCCACCCACCACCATCGAGGCTGAAAATACCAGACACTCAGCCTCCCTTGTCACTAGGCATTGGCATGTAACCCAGTCCCAGCCAAGGGATCTGAAGGGAAGCCAGCTGTAGGGGTGGAGGGGAGAATCCTGGGAATTCTGATAAGGGAGACATATGAGGACTTGGCTAAGTTATTGGATAATTACATTCTTAGAAGAGAGTGGCAGTGGAAATGCTGGCAAGCAAAAGCTTAGAACACGGGGACAGTCATGGAGTCCTGACGGTAGTGGCAAAAGCAACAATCTGGAATGATTTGTGATCTGCCTCCTAGGAAAACCTAAAAGTGCCTGAGTTGGGTGAAGAACAGGGGTAGAATCTTGTTAGGGAGTCTCGCACTTGCAGGTAGAGGTAACGAAATCTCTGCATTCATGTTACTAGGTTCTCGCTTGTACCCCCCGATGGAACACTGGGAAAATGTAAGTTTCATAAAACCTTTCTACGATTGAAACTTACATAAGAAAGACTCATGTAAAATGAAAGCCATTCTACAAAAGAAACGTTTTTGTGATATGAACCAACATCTCATAATTAATGGAGAGATTTTTATGTTCTTAAGTCCATCTGAAACCACAGGGCAAACAGAGGAAGCATAGTACCACAGGTTCTCCTCAACTTAGTAAGGTTTAGAAAAATATTAGGAAGGTTCTCCTCCGAAATATGCAGTGATAGTTTAACCCAAAAACCCAAGTTGAGGGATGTTCTTCAAAATATTTGACCAGTTCTCCTCAAAGCTGTCAAGATCATTAAAAAAAAAAAAAAAGTGGAGAAACTGTCACAGACCAGAAGAGTATAAGGAGACATAATGACTACAAGTAACACTGGGATCCTGGATGGGATCCTGGAACAGAAAAGGACATTAGAGAAAAACTAATGAAATCCACAGAAACTGTGGAGCTGTTAAGAATTGTGCACCAATGCTGGTTTCTCAACTGTGAGTAACGTACCATAGTAATGTAAGATGTTAACAATAGTGGAAACTAGTTGAAGGGTATAGGAATGCTCTGTACTATCTTTGCAACTTTTTGGTGAATTTAAAACCATTCTAAAATAAAACGTTTACTTAAAGAAGTACTGGGGAAAAATTACAAAATATTTCTGACACACAGTTAAGTATAGAGAGTAATATAAACAAACAAATGACTACCTATTACACTGCTTTAAGAAATATTAACATTTACCACGTCATATTTGTTACAAGAAAAAAATGTCACAAGGGAATTTAAGCCCCTGTGAATCCTTTTATCCCCTGCAGGATTTTATACTTTTACTACACATACGAGAGGTCTTCAAAAAGTTCATGAAAAGATTCACATTATCTTTTAAATCTATTTTTCCATGAGCATTTTGAACTACCCTTGTATATGTAGTAAACAACATAGCTATAAAAATGTATAGTATCTTCTGCATGTTTATCAAGTTTATGGTCATAGCATCATATTATACACATTCCTCTGCAGCTACATGTAGTTCTAGATGATTCATTTTAACTGCTGATTGGTATTTCATTGTAAGAATATACTATAATTTATTCCTGTTGGACATTTAGGAATTTTGTTTTTGTTTTTGTTTTTTGCTGTTACAGAGATGCAAGGACATTATTTTTTTTTTTTAAAGATGACCGGTAAGGGGATCTTAACCCTTGACTTGGTGTTGTCAGCACCACACTCACCCAGTGAGCTAACCGGCCATCCCTATATGGGATCCGAACCCATGGCCTTGGTGTTTTTTCAGCACCACACTCTACTGAGTGAGCCACGAGCCGGCCCTGCAAGGACATTTTTGCACACATCTTCTTGAGTACATATGTGAGAATTTCATATACCTAGGTCTTTGAGATTGATCATCTTCACCTGTACTACATTTTGCCAAATAGCTTTCCAAAGCTGTAGCAGTTAATACACTCACCAGAAATCTATGAGAGTTCCCAACGCTCTGCAGCGCACTGTACTTGGTATTATAACACTGTTAAAATGTCAGTATAATCGCTGTGAAGTGATTTATAAGATACGATTTGCAATTCTCTGATTACTAGAGAAGCTGAGTTTGTTTATTACCTCTCGGATTCCCATGTCAGTGAATTGTCCTTTACAACCTTGCCCTTTTTTTCCTTTGGGTTATCTTTTTCTTATTCTTTTGTAGAAAAATTTTTATGTGAATCCTCCATATGGTATAATGTGTTGCAGTTATCTTCAGCTATGTAGTGTTTTGGCTTGTTTATTTATTGTTGCTTTACTTTAATCATGGCTTCTTTTTCTACAGAAATTATAATTTTTTTTTTTTTTTTTTTTAAAGATGACCGGTAAGGGGATCTTAACCCTTGACTTGGTGTTATCAGCACCGCACTCTACCGAGTGAGCCACGGGCCGGCCCAGAAACTTTAATTTTTAATGTTGGCATTTTTACTATCTTTTCCTTCATGATTGGCATTTTTTATACCTTTTTAAAAAAATGTTTCCCTACTTCAATGTTAAAGATGTTCTATATTTTCTTCCGAATGTTTTACATTTTTTCTTTTCTTTTTTTCCAACATTGTGTTTTACTTTTTGGGGAGAGGATAGGAGGAGGAAAGGGCAAAAACAGGATCTCGTTGGAGTCTCCAAAGTGTATGAGGACTCTGATGAGATGGCCAGGCAAATCAGATGGGAGGTCCCCGAGATTCTTTTTTCTACTGATTTCTACAATTAAAACAGTGTGATGTGTGTAAGACCTTAGCACCTGGTATTCAATAGATGTTATTTGCATTTTCTAGCTGGGTTCCCCAGAGGATAGGTTATACCTAGACATCATCATCCTCCTCCTTTCAGGGAATGAAGCTCACCTAGAAAACTAGGGAACTAAAGTGCAGTACAGTTTGGGTAATACAGCTGGCTAGCTGGGTCCCCATCCGCCTCACGCACTTATGCCAGGGAGGGACTGAAAAGTAGAATTTCCCAAGTGGCTTCTTTGGGGCCCAGCCAGCTTTTCCTGGAAGATTTCACATGAAGGGCTATGGGCCGCAACTGTCTGATACACAGTCCTCTCTTTTTGGTGATGCTAATTGTAGAGAAAACAGCAGACATGTCTGCTGATTTCACAGGCTGTCTTCAGGATCTCAACAGCCTTGCTGTGCTCAGTATCTTGGAAATCCACATCATTCATAGCTAGAATTTGGTCCCCTTCCTGAAGTCCTGCTCGATGCAACAGGAATTACCTTGGAGATGAAGATGTCTAGCCGGGAGGCCTTTCCTGCTTGGATGTTAAATCCCAACTTGAGCTCCAGGAGCCCTCTTCAATGCGACAATTCGGGATAGAAACTGGGTTAACTCTTTGTTGTAGTCTGGGTGGTGCGCTCTCTCATGAGGAGGAATCCATGCTGGGACATTCTCAGAGGCAGGCAGGAAAACCACCAGGTAGTTATTGTAAGGAATCCGGCTATCCATCTTGAGCAAGGCCTTCACCCCAGCCATCTTCCTGATCCCCACCCATATCCTGCCCAAGTCCCATGCCCACAACCACAACTTTTTGCTTTTCATACTTGTCTTTAATCCACATATGATCTACTTTATTTCATTCCAATTAGTGAATACATTGCCCTAGTACTAACTTTTTTTGAAAACTATATTTTATTTTATATTATTTATTTTTTGGCAACTGCCTGGTATGGGAACCCCAACCCTTAACGCTGGTGTTACAAGGCCATGCTCTATCTGAGCTAACCAGCCTGCCCCCCAGTACTAATTTTTGAATATTTGATCTTTTCTTTGCTGATTTGAAATAGCATTCTGCCAGAATTAAATTCCATTTATGCATAAGTCAGTTTCTGATAATCTCCATTATACCACTGATCTATTTGTCTAGCTCAGTAAATTCTCAAATGCTAGTGTGTATCTGAATCACCTGAAGGACACTTGTTAATACACAGATTGCTGTGCCTTACCCCCAGAGGTTCTGATTTAGCAGGTCTGGGGTGCGGCTCAAGAATTTGCATTTCTGACAAGTTCCTAGGTGATGGTACATTCTGCTGGCCTGGAGATCAAACTTTAAGAACCACTGGTCTAGACTTGTGCCAATAGACCTCCAACTTTCTGCTGTTCTACAAAGTGGAGAACAAAAGATCTTAGCAATCTTCTTAGCAATTCTCACTATAAGAATTTTAGGATTAGCCTGTCAAGTTCCATAAAAAGTAAAATTGTTGGGATTATAATTGGAATTGCTTTGAATTTATAGATTGATTAGAGGGAAATTGATATCTTTCAGTGAAGTCTTCTCACGTGTCAAATGTTATCTCCATTTAATACACTCATTGTTTCTATGTCCTTCAATAAAGTTTTTAATTTTGCTCATATGTCTTACATCAGCTGGCCAATTAGCTCATTTGGTTAGAGCCTGGTGTTTCAACACCAGGGTCAAGGATTCAGCCAGCTGCCCCCCAAAATAATAAATAAAATAATTAAGAAAACCAACCAAGGGCCGGCCCGGTGGCGCACTGGATAGTGCGCCGCTTGGGAAGCACGGCGGCGCTTCCGCCCGAGTGTTCGGATCCCACATGCAGACCGGTTCCCGCTTGCTGGCTGAGCGAGGTGCGGGAGCAACACCGAGGGTTGCGGTCCCGTTGCCGTCCCCGGTCCGGTGCGGGGGCAACACTGAGGGTTGCGATCCGTTGCCGGACACGGAAAAAGACAAAAAGACAAAAAAAAAAAAAAAAAGAAAGAAAACCAACCAAAAGCCCCCCGCCTCCCAAAAAGATTTTACATAGCATTTGCAAGTTATTCCTAAATACTTTAAAGAGATTATTGCTACTGTAAAGGGGATTTTAAAAACTTACCTTTTGTGATTGGATACTAGTGAATAGAAAAGCTTTGATTTTCCACATTCTTTAGTCCTACTGCCCCACAGTTACTAAACAAGTTTTGAAATCCTGTGTTACATATCTAATTGTAAACTGGAAAGCTGTTCTTTACATTGCTCTTGTATCAAATAACCTTGTTGATTCCATATCAAATCTAAGTTTTCTATGGTTTCTCCTGGGTTTTCTATGTTGGTAATCATTGTCAGTAAATAAGTTGATTTCTTCCTTTCCAATTTTCTTTACCTTGTTTCTATTTTTTTTTTATTCAAAATATTTTAACATTTACTTGTACGTATTTGTAGGGTACAGTATGTCATTTCTTTTTTTTTTTTTTTTTTTTAAGGATGACCGGTAAGGGGATCTCAACCCTTGGCTTGGTGTTGTCAGCACCACGCTCAGCCAGTGAGCAAACCGGCCATCCCTATATGGGATCCGAACCCGCGGCCTTGGTGTTATCAGCACCGCACTCTACCGAGTGAGCCACGGGCCGGCCCAGTATGTCATTTCAATATGTGCATATACTGCACAATGGATTCACTTAGGGTAGATAGCATAGTTCTGTAGATGTTAGTCCACCCCTTCTTCTCCCCTTCTGGCCTCTGGTAACCACCATTCTACTCTCTACTTCTGTGAGAACAAATTTTTGTTTGTTTGTTTAAGATTCCACATATGAGTGAGATCATGTGGTATTTGTCTTTCTGTGCCTGACTTACCTCACTTAACATGATGGTTTCCAGTTCCATCCATATTGCTGCAAATGGTAGGATACCCTTTTTTTTTTTTTAAATATATAGCTGAGTACTATTCCATTTTGCATATAAACCACATTTTTTAAAAAATCCATTCATCTTTGGTCAATGTTTCTGTTTGTTGTTGTTTTAGTTGTTTTGGTGGCTGTCTGATACAGGGATCTGAACCCTTGATCTTGGTGTTATAACACCAACCTCTAACTAACAGAGCCAACTGGCAGAACGTTGATGGATGTTTCAATTTTTTGACTTAATACATTGGACAGGACCAGATCAATGAATGAAATAGTGGTAGGAAGCATCTGCTCCTGTTTCCTGACTTATTGGGAATGTGTCCAAGGTTTCACAATGAGGTATAAGGTCTGCTCCAGGTTTAAGAGAGATATGTTTTCACATTCAGGACATTTCTTTCTATTTATAGCTTGTGAGTTTTTCTTGAGTTATAATTTTTTAATATGTCCTTTTTGTACCAACGATTGCATTGTTTTCTTCTTTAATTCTGTTAGTGTGTTTTCCTATTGTTGGACCATGCTTACATTCTAGAGATAAATCCTAATTGGTTATTAAGGACTTCCAAAAAATTTAACAATGAATTAAATCTGCTGTTTTCTTTAGGATTTTTAAAAATCTATGTTCATGGGCTGGCCCATGGCTCACTCGGGAGAGTGTGGTGCTGATAACACCAAGGCCCCGGGTTTGGATCCCTATATAGGGATGGCCAGTTCGCTCACTGGTTGAGCGTGGTGCTGACTACACCAAGTCAAGGGTTAAGATCCCCTTACCGGTCATCTTTAAAAAAAAAAAAAAAATCTATGTTCATAAATGACATTGGTCATTGGTTCATTATTATTTGTCCTCCTCCTGTTTTGGCATGGAAATTCTACTAGCCTATTAAAATGAGCTAAGTAGGTTTCTGCCTTCCTCTGTTCTATAAACAATTGTAAAAAACAAGATGTATCTGTTCTTTGAAATTTTGGAAATACTCACCTGCAAAACCATGTAAATCTTTTGTCATTTTCTAGAATATGGTAGTAGGGAAGATATGAGGAAATATTTGTTTAGTGGTTATTAGTCATTCAGGTTTTCTATTCCCTCCCAACATTTTTTTAAACTTTTTTTTCCAGCTTATTTGCCTCTTATCAGAAAAATGCAAATATATACACTGAAGTATGGTTTTTCTTTTGATCTAGCATGTGGTCAATAAAATATATTCTTCATTGGGTGCTATGTTCTATATGTCTACGGGGGCAAATGTTAATGTTTATGTTCAAAACATTTATATCCTTATTAATTTTTGTTCTGACTTTTACCAATTTCTAATGTGTGCTGTTAAAGTCCCACTTTGAGTATGTACAAGGGCACTTCAAAAAGTTTGGGGAAGGGGCTGGCCCATGGCTCACTCGGGAGAGTGTGGTGCTGATAACACCAAGGCCACAGGTTCGGATCCCATATAGGGATGGCCGGTTAGCTCACTGGGTGAGCGTGGTGCTGACAACACCAAGTCAAGGGTTAAGATCCCCTTACCGGTCATCTTTAAAAAAAAAAAAAAAAAGTTTGGGAAAAATAGAACATAGGATGAGTTAAGAAGTGTTCCCTCTGCTTTTATCTTCTGAAAGAAATCGTACATAATTGGTATTATTTCTTCCTAAAATGTTTGGTGAAATTCCACAGTGAACCCATCTGAGCCCCATGCTTTCTGTTTTGGAAGTACTATGGTCTGAATGTTTGTGTCCTCCCCACATTCATATGTTAAAATCCTAACCCCAAGATGATGGTATAAGGAGGTGGGGACTTTTAGGGGTGATTAGGTTATGAGGGCTGAATGGGAATAGTGCCCTTATAAGAGACCCTAGAGAGTTTGTTTGCTTCTTCCACCATGTGAAGACACAGTGAGAAGGTGTCCTCTGTGAACCAGGAAGTGAGCCCTTACTAGACACCTTGACCTTGGACTTCCTATCCTTCAGAACTGAGAAATAAATTTCTGTTTATGAGCCACCCAGTATATGTTATTTTGTTATATCAACCCAAATAGACTGACAGATGGGTTATTAATTATTGATCAATTTATTTGATACATACCTATTAAAATTGCAAATTTCTTCTTTGTAAGTTTTGACTGATTGTCTTTCAAAGAAGTAGTCCATTTTGTCTAGGTTACCAAATTTGTGGGCATAGAGTTGTTCATACTATTCCTTTATTATCTTTTTAATGTCCAAGGGATCTGTAGTAATGTACCCTCTTTCATTTCTAATATTAGTAATTTGTGTCTCTCTCCCCCTCTTCCCCGCTCCCCCTTAGTTAGCCTGGCTAGGGGCTTATTGATTTTTCAAAGAACGAGCTTTTTGGTTTTGGTGATTTTATTTTATTTTTATTTATTTATTTATTTATTTTTAAAAGATGACCGGTAAGGGGATCTCAACCCTTGGCTTGGTGTTGTCAGCACCACGCTCAGACAGTGAGCAAACCGGCCATCCCTATATAGGATCCGAACCCAGGGCCTCGGTGTTATCAGCACCGCACTCTACCGAGTGAGCCACGGGCTGGCCTTATTTTTTATTTTTTTAAAAAGAAGACCGGTAAGGCGATCTTAACCCTTGACTTGGTATTGTCAGCACCACGCTCTCTGAAGTGAGCAAACCGGCCATCCCTATATGGGATCCAAACCCGTGGCCTTGGTGTTAACAGCACCACACGCTCCGAAGTGAGTGACGGGCCAGCCCTGATTTTGGTGATTTTATTGATTTTTTGTTCCAATTTCATTTACTTCTGCTCTATTTTATTATTTTTCTTCGACTTACTTTGGTTTTAATTTTCTTTTATGGAAACTTAGATGACTGACTTTGGATCTTTTTCTGTTTCTTTCTCTCTTCCCCTTCTGGTATTCCCATTAGCATATACTGTCTCACAGTTCTTTTTTTTAAAGATGACCGATAAGGGGATCTCAACCCTTGACTTGGTGTTGTCAGCACCATGCTCAGCCAGTGAACCAACCAGCAATCCCTATGTAGGATCTGAACCCGTTGCCTTGGTGTCATTACCACCGCACTCTCCAGAGTGAGCCACACACTGGCCTTCACAGTTCTTATATATTGTTTTCCGTCCAGTCTTTTTCCCTTTGATTTTCAGTTTTGGAGGTTTCTATTGAGATATCCTCAAGCTCAGAGATTCTTTCCTCAGACATGTCCTGTCTACTTATAAGCCCATCAGAAGCATTATTCATTTCTGTGAGGTTTTTTTGGTGGCTTGCCAGTACAGGGATCCAAACTCTTGATCTTGGTGTTATAACACCATGCTGTAACCAACTGAGCTAACTGACCAGCCTCACTAAGTGTTTTTGATCTCTAGCATTACTTTTTGGTTCTTAGAATTTCCATCTCTTTGCTTACATTGTGCATCTGTTCTTGTATGCTGTCTACTTTATCAATTACAGCCCTTATCATATTAATCACTGCTGTTTTGAATGCCTGGTCGGATAATTCCAACATCCCTGTAATGTCTGATGCTTGCTTTGTTTCTTCAAATTGTGCTTTGCCTTTCAGCATGCCTTGTAATTTTTTCATGATAGCAGGACATGCTGTACTGGGTAAAAGGAACTGCTGTAAATATGCTTTTAGTAATGTGCTGGTAAGGCGTGGAGGGAAGGAAAGGATTCTATATTCCTATGATTAGGTCTTTTAGTGAGTCTGAGCCTCTGGACTATGAACTTCACATGCCTCTCAAACAACCTCTCCCTACCCCATCCTCTTATGTAGGACAGGATGGCTTGAGTGGGCTACATTTAGGTATTTCCTGTCCTTCATGTGGAAGGCTAGAGCTGGCTGGAATTGAGCATTTCCCTTCCCTCAGGTCAGCTAGGCTTCAGTTAAATAGTTTCTCCTGAGGACAGGCCTTGCTAAGAACAGGATGCTCTGGAATATTTCAAAATGGCTCCTTTTCCCCCTCTCCCCTGCCAGAAGCTGGAAGGGATCCCACCCCTTCCCCTGTCCGATGTTCATTGTGAGAACCCAGTAGAAATCCAGGAGGTATAACTCACAAAAGCAAGGGCCCTGATGACTGGGTCCTCTTGGAGTTTTTCTCTCTCTGACTTGTCCATACTGAGCATCCAGCAATTCAACAATTACAGTTTAGATTTCTCTACCCCAGCACTGGTTCCTGTGGAGGTTTCTGCTCTGGTAAGTTGTGATTCTCTTATATGCCCATCTCTCCAATTTTGGGAGCAACACTTTGCCCTGTGACCTCACTTCTCTTATGGACCTAAGAATTACTTGATTTTTCAGTTTGCTCAATTTTTTACTCTTTAGGATCGAGTGGCAACTTCCAAGGTTCTTATCTGCTAGACTGGAAACCAGAAATCCCCTTTATATTTTTAAAAATTGTTTTTATTTGAAAACATTTCCAAATGTAGAGAATTACACCTGTGTACCCATCTCACCACCTAAATTTAACAAATAAGTTTTCATTTCTGCTTTAAAACTTTATTTTTTTTGTTTTTGTCTTTTTCCGTGTCCGGCAACGGATCACAACCCTCAGTGTTGCCCCCGTACCGGACCGGGGACCGGCAACCGGATCGCAACCCTCGGCGCTGCCCCCACGCCTCGCTCAGCCAGTGAGCGGGAACCGGTCTGTATGTGGGATCCGAACCCTCGGGCGGGAGCGCCGCAGCGCTTCCCAAGCGGCGCACTTATCCAGTGCGCCACCGGGCCGGCCCTGCTTTAAAACTTTTTAAGACATTATAGATACAGAAGGCCCTATAGATGCATCCCTAATGTTATTCACCCCCCTTTCCCAAAGATGGTTAATTAGAAGGAAGTTGGTATCTCTCCCAAGCACATTAGTACATTTTTGTACTTTTACTAGATGTATGTATCCATAAACAATATATAATTTTGAAATTGTAAATAAAAGTATCACTCTCTACATGTCAATCTAACTCGCCTTTCCAACATTTTTGACATATAACAGCAATACAAAATTTTAGGTGATATATAGTGTTGTTCTACCATAAGACATTATGATTATTTTGCTGAATATTGTTTCCTGCATCTATCTCATTGTTCAATTTCAAGTCTTACCATATTAATCCTCTACTTAAAGACGTTCTATGTCCATTGCCTACAGAAGCAAGTAAAAACCCATTCTCTTTTTGATTTTTTGTGACTGACTGGTATGGAGATCTGAACTGGCCAGTACCCAAACCCCATTTTCTTAGCATACAATTGATCATGACTTCACTAACCATGAAACTCTTCACCTTTTCTATTGACACTCTTTTGAAATCTATGCTCCACCCATTAGAAACTATTAGGCTGAATTTCCCATTTGTCATGACTCTTTTCCTTCACTTGCACTTGTCTTAGCTAGTATGCCCTTTCTTTATCTAGCAAACACATACTGATCAAGACTCAACTTTGAGTTCCCCACCAGGAGGGCTAATCACTCTATCCTGTGTATTCCTAATAGCATAAAAACACTCAAAACACTTTATAGCCAAATTTTGGCTTATAATACTTGACTTTACAGTTATTAAGTGTAGAGATTTATAATTTTAGCATCCTTTGCACCTAGCATAGCACCTTGGCTTATGATATTTAAGATAAAAATGGTCATAAATGGAACAAATAAGGTCATGGGAAGTTAATGGGTCAGCATTTTCTGAAGATTTGAATACTGAGGAAAAATTAGTATCATGCCACACAAATAGCCATACATCCACAAGAAAATGAGTGGTAAGATACAACTACACACACAAAAAAATTTTAAACTAAAAATGTTTACATCTGGGACTTTTCAGAGTATTTGTTATTACTCCCTAATTTTATTTTTTTATTTTTTATTGAATCATAATTGATTATACATATTTTTGGGATTCAATGTTGACATGTTGATCAAATCAATATTACTAGTATATATATTGTTACAAATTGTACTTATTCTTTATGCCCCTTGTCCAATCTCTCCCTATCCACCTTTCCCTCCCCGCTCCCACCACAGATAACCCTAGATTTCTTCTCTCACCCTGAAAGAGTAATGGTTACTCTGTAGTTTTGTTGCCTAGATGATCTGTCCACTACTAAAAGGTGTGTTCACGTCCCCCAATATTATCATAGAGCAGATGCTTCTTCCGTCACTCTGGAATGGGCTTTGTGGAGAGAGACTTCCTATTCTTTTGTGTCAATGTACTCCAGAGGCTGGTGGACCATCTGCATGGTGGTTGTGACATCTAGCCACTTTCATGGCAGCCGTGGTTACTGTGGTGGTCCAGCCACATGGATGTGATGTTTTTGGCATGCTCTTTGGTGCTGATGGTGTGCCTGGTTGAGGGGGGGTCTGGTCCCCAACTCCATGCCGAGTCCCCAGGTGAGGGCCCAAGATGCTGGCAGTGTGCTTGGTTGTGGGCGGGGGTCCGGATGTTATTATTCCCTAATTTTATGTATATGTAAACAAGCTGAATTAAATTACTTGCCTGAATATACCAAGATGAGTTGCAGAGTCTGCTATGATTATGCGACAAGGTAGAATAGGTTTGATAGACATGCAAATTCTACAATGTTAAAGATATGTTTATGGGGGTGTTGCATAACTTCTAAGACAAAACTAGTTTCCTTAGGCAGGCATGAATTGTCAGTCTTTTAGGGATCCACAGGAAAATGGCAAGTTGGTAACAAAAAGAATTTTTTTTAGTCAAGCTTAATACTTCTATTCCTCCAGTACATGTCAGACATTATTGTTGAGGACTGAAAATATGTTAAGTGCTTAGCACAATAGTTGCTGGGTTGGAGACTGTCCAGGTAGGGAAGAGGATAACTAGAATTAAAGATACAACAATCAAGGTAGAGAAAAGGGGGCAGATATAAACCAAATAATTTTTGGTTCCGTCCCTAACAGTCACTTTTAAAATTAGCTAAAAGCAAATGTAATCTAATTAATACCACCCTAGAGATGAACTCTTGGACTTGAAAGGATTGATTTTGGTTTAGTGTGAGTTAATCTTTCCCTCCCCATAAAAAGATTCTTTGCCAATGTATCCAGTCATAGTGAATGACACAAACAACAACAAACATTCATCCAGTTCCACAAGACACAAAAACAAGAGTCATCTTCAGTGCCTCATTGATCATACTTCTATATATCATTCAGATCTTCCACTTTGCTCCAGCTGTATATTATCAGGTATAGCCTAACTGGTCTCCCACTTTTTCTGCAATAATGTACACCCTTGAAATGCCAGGAGTCTGGCTCTTACCTATTTCTCCAGCCTCATCTTGGAAGATGGAACAATATTCCCTATGCTGTAGCTGCAGGGCCCTACAATTCTTCCAGTGCACCACAAAGTGGTATAGATTATTCCTTCATCTGGAACACACCCCTCCTGCTTTCCTAATTAACTCCTAGTCCTTCAGGTATCTGTTCTCTCATTTTCTCAAGGAAGTATTCCATCCCTGCACCATGCCCCATGCCAACCCTACATATTCAAATTCCAGCTGTCATTATTTACTACTACTAATTTTGAAATAATTTTTGACTTTTTCATGCTAAGCACCATGAAGGCAGGAATCTTATTTAGGACATGATAAATATTGGTTGAATGAATTCTCCATCTGTCACGATTATCTCCAATGCTAAGTCAATACCCTCCGTTTTGATAAGTCAAGATGATAATTATTTGTTTAGGCAGAATTTAAAATGCAAAAGATCAAAATTAGAATTTAGATACATCATTCAAAATACAAGTGTGTAAAAATAAATAACAGCCACTGTAATAATATATGGAGGCTGGAGTCCTACTATCGTTCATTAAGTTTGATAAAGTAGGTACATCATGAAAACAGGAGAGAAATATAACAACTTCAAAAACCTGCAGGACAGCTACTAAAAAATGAATCTTAAAAAATAAAGCTTAAGTAGCTCCTTCCCACAAGACCAGAAGAAACTGGGGGTCCTTATTTCAGAGCAGCATAAAGAAAGCAAAAAACCCCTCCATGCCTTTAAACCTGCAAACAAACTAAAGACACTCAATAGTTTTTACTTCATTTAAGAAAATTCACAATTCAGTACTTAACTGTTAAACTTTTCACAAAAATTTAAATTACCTTCAGGTATATAATGAAAAAGAAAACTTGGAGTTATGATATTTAGGTTATTCTAAAAAGAAATATAGGTAAACATAAGATACCTGTGATAAGATCCTTGACAAATCCATCCAATTTAAGTACAACTCAAAAGCCTATTTATTAATTTACCAATCTGGTCATTAGTTCACTAAAAATAATACACAATTATACTGCATTCCTGATATAAAATTTAAGTTATGCACCCATCTCTCTTGGCCATATAAAACTCACTAGTACACTGACATAAGGCCCCTAAGGCTTTGTTAGCACTCAACCCCTGTAAATCTGTCCTCACTGGGACCATTTTGCTCACTGACATTGGGCCATCTTCATTAAAATAACTGCTCATTAGCAAATTAAAGGTTTTAGCTAAAGGGCAATGCCACTTAGTGAGCACGTAATTATAAAAGTGAATGGTCACATTAAATGTTACATAACGTACATTATTCACAAACATATCCATATCATATAACATGGTAGAATAGTAAATGTTTCTGAGAATTAGAGATTATAATTTCAATTTAGGCCATATTTAAAAGACCTAGGTTGCTACCATAATTCAAGAGTAAACTGCAATATTAGCAGCCATGAAAACGCCACTCTAGTGCTTTTTAGCAACATATTATATTCAATAAATGTTGAGCTGTCACATTAATTTACAGATAACAGCTGTTAAAAAGCAAGAAATTTACTCAGCTTTTCCATTTTTCCTTAAAAAGCTAAAAAAAAAATAAAAAATAACAATAAGGGCCAACCCTGTGGCTCACTCGGGAGAGTGCGGTGCTGATAACACCAAGGCCACGGGTTCGGATCCCATATGGGGATGGCCGGTTGGCTCACTGGCTGAGCGTGATGCTGAAAAATAACAATAAGATTCATTAAAATTCCCCAGTAAACTTTTCCTTTAAAAAGACCTTAAAAACCCTTTAGCTCGCTCTGATACTCACATTGTCAAATCAGGCCATAATCTGCCCCATGAAGGAAAAATTCTCAAACTACACATTGCCCTGTGATTTTTCTCCCCCTAACTCAGTCTGACACTAGAAGAATTAAAAGAAAATCCCAGAATCATAAAGCTGAATCTTCTGGCTCTCTGCCCTCATTTTATGAAGAAATATCCTCCCTCCCCCCAAATACCCAGCTGAGACCAAAATAATGATGAAATTAGAGTGGGAAACAAAATTATCAAAAAGTAAACACAGAAGTAGTCAGTAGACATACACCACCTGGAGAAAAGGAAACCAGTCCTGCTTTTTAATAATTTTATTTTTTTCTAATTTTGTTACTTTAATTTCCCATAGCACCTTGGCAATGTTGAAAACAAATACAAATACAAGGATGTACTCATTTTAACATTTTATGCATGAGCATGTCACACCATTTTTTAGGGGGACAGTTTTGACAACAGGAATGAACCTAAACAAATGGACAAAATAGAAGCCAGGTAACTGGTTCTGACTCCCACCCCCCAACACTTAAAGAGATGTCACTCAAGGGACACCTGAGTCAGGTAAAAACAAAACAAAAAAAGTTCATGTGGGTATTTCTTTACAATAAACTAAGTGTTGTGCTGCAAAATTGAAAATAAAAACACAGCCTGTTGATATCTGAGTTACACTTTTAGGAACTCTCTACTCAAAGATTCATAAAAAGTTCTCAGCTTTTAAAAATAAACTTTAAGTTATCTAATAATCAGGTGAATTTTAAAAGAGAATTTACTCTCAACTTGAAAACAAATTCTCTTTTAACTTCTTAAATCAAATGTCCTCATTCAGCTAATGAAAACTGAAATGTCTATGTATCTTCTTGGAAGCTCGGACTAACTACATCAGCATATGCCAAAAAGCCTAAAGTTAAATTAATGGCCACCAAATTGTAAGGAAATATAAAAAATTAGAAAAAACCCATCATATATTATAGTTAAGAATTTATAAAAATCCCTCAAAAGAAATACACTGTCCTCTTTTGAGTTTTATCTTTTCTGTAAAAAAACAAAAAACTGGTACTTTTAAAATGTAGTTAATATATATTGCCAACACAAATATCAGAGACTTAATCCCAGTGTTGTTCAACTGCATCAAAGTAAAACCAGTGGACATTTAAGCCAAGAGACTAATTATTAAGGCCATAACTAATAAGAAAGTGTTCAGTTAAGTTTTAAATACCTTTTTTTTTTTTTTTTTTGGCAGCTGGCCGGTACAGGGATCTGAACCCATGACCTTGGTGTTTAAGGCTGTGCTCTAACCAACTGAGCTAACCAGCCAGCCTTAAATACTATTTTCTGTTCCAGCAATTTTCTTCTTCTCATTTACACCAGCGAAGATGCTAACATTCCATCTTTAAGCCTGTTGCAAAGCAAACCTAGTTATTTCAAAAGAAAAAGGAATGTGAAACAATATTCAAGCTACCTTAATTTTAGGAACAAAACAATAAATCAGAATTCTGCATGTCATTTGATCACCTGCAAACTGAGCATATAAGACGACAAAAATAAACCTACGTTACTAAAAGGTCTTATCTTCCTCCAAAATCCAGTTGAAAAAAATTTAGATGGATCACTGTTTTAAATGCCAATGTCCATGTTTGGCAAAACTGAAATTACTCAGATTAGAAACAGGACTTAGATATTATAAAAACCTTAATTATCAGGATAGAAAATGGAGAAAGGTTTTGCAATGTCTCTATGGACCTTGTCTATGAAGCACAAGCTGGTGACTCTTTTCTCTTCATGCAGTAAAAACTATGGTAGAAAATCAGTGTGCCAACATTTGATACCATTTATATCTACTTTTGGCCTCCAATAGCCCAAGGAAATGTTAAGTCCTAAGGGTGAAGAGAAATACTTGATATTTAAATTCCTCCAACTAAAGAACCAAATAAATAGTAGAACTACAATGAATGCCAACTCTCATCAGTTACAGAGTAATGCTGGGAAAAAAATCCAACAGTTTCACACAACTCATGGGCACCATTTAGAGACAAACCTTAAATCTGCCGTAATAAAATAAATGCTAAATACATACTGTAAATACATATATAATGCACACACACACACACACACACACACACACACACACACACACACACACACACACTCTTCCCTATACATCCCATCAAATGGAAACTATTAGATGTAATGAGGCAAATTAAATTAAAAACGCTGTATTCTATAAAAAAGTAAAAAATGGTCATGTCTTTAAATTAAATTTCTACTTTCAAAAATGATTGGAGGAAAAGCAAAAACACACTTGCTTTCTTCCAAAAGAAGGCTCCTTTCTTGTGTTTCAATTAGAACCTTTAGATTTCTAAAGTTGGTGGACTAAGAGTAAATCACACACAAGCATACAAGTAATACAAGCCTACATCTGTGACACATTGTTAAATTAAGTTTATAATCCTTACCAAGTGATTTTTACAAAATGTTTATTCTCTTAAATTCAATGCATTCACAGGGTGTTAATACTTTAAATGTTTATCATTTCCACCAACTGCAGCATTATCTAAGTAAACCAAAATAAGCACTTTTATCATAAATGTAGTCAATGATTATTAATACTTTTTTTTAAAACAGGACCTAAACTTTCTCCAAATTTTAGCACAGGTAGTTTTATTGTATGTTTTATCTAGCAGATGATTAAAAAAAAAATAGTGTGTAGAAATGAATAGTTTCAAACTATGTAAATATAATATACCATGTTATCAATCCAACAAATCAAAAGCAATTGCCAAGTTGAATAATAAGTTACAAAGAAATAATAATTCTGGCTTGTACAGAAATGTGCAGTGTTTTCAAAGCTCTTAACAGTTATCCCCTAATACAAATCTCCAAAGCTTAACTTAGAGTTGGAAGATGAGTTTCACAGTAATGTAATTTTAACCTCCATTTACATTCATTTTAATATATTACTAAGATGTTTACTCTATGTCACAATGGTGCTTTCCAGTGTTCACAATTTACAGTTTCAATTTGTACATATGTAATTCACTAACATAAGGGACAGTTCTTACTATTACAAACTATCCCTAAAAAAACAAAATAAAACCCCACCTTACATACAACTTGGAACATGGTATGACTTAAAACAGATTAATGCAACATGGTTTTTAATATTTTAGCCATTTTCTAAATACCAGCATGTAAACTTGCTTATTTAATATTTGAGAGCTACAACTTTTTTCACTGAGAAATTATGCATTAATTTTCTTCAACCATCTTTCTCACCTTAACTAAAAAATCTCATGACTTGCTGGTTCTGTTTCAGTGAATTCCAAACTGTATTTGGGGGAGGGGGGAAAGGGAGGGAAGGAAGGTGACAAATATACTGTAAACAGAAAAAAGTTCTCCCCAAAGTAAGCCTTTTAAAACCTTCTTCTTTTTACTTCTACACTATTTAACACTTCAAGAGTCAGTTACAATGCTTCATCTTTAACACTAACACAATAAATTACTGTAGGGTCAATCTGCCCTACCATTCTGGAACCTAAAATGCTAGACATGTGAAGTGATGAGTAAAATACTTTAATGTTCAATTCTGAAATTTAGAACAGTTATATGATTTCACTAGACTGGTCAAAGCAGTTACAAACATACAATTCAGCCGATGTTGGTTATTTTGCTTTAGGGGGTTGGGCAGTCAGAGAACAGACAGTAACAAATGAAATAAAAAAAAAAAATTTGTTTCCCATTTTAGGGGGGAAAAAGTCACACGGTAGTTTAAACCTCTGAAGTCCATTTGACCTATCCACTTAGGTCTAAGATGCAATTTTCAGTTTTTGAATAACCCCCATTCTTTCCTTGAGTATCAAACTGATTGGTAGTCACATCTCCAAGTACAATCAACTTAACAGCTTGTTGAATGAAAATTAGTAAGGTCAAAAAGACAGACTAAATTTCAAACTAGAAAAAAAAATCTACTCAAGTATTACATTCAATTTTCAAATCATTTACTAAGATGACAACAGATTTGCCTTCAATCACTCTTATACACACTCACACCCACAACAGGCACCCCAGCCACTGATCTGCTTCGCAACACAAGGCCATATAGTCAGAGATGTCATTCTTCAAGCCAAACTTTAAATAGATTAAAAAAGGTAATTTCTAATTTTACAGAAATGTTTCTTCAAAAAATATTTTCTCTCACTCCCTCATCTCCTATACTGAAGGATGTATAATTTTTTTTTTCCAAGCTAAATCTGAACCCTCAAAAATTGATTCCAGGCAGAAAATCTCTGCAAATTAAAATCAAAAACAAAAATAGAAAAATTATATTTTTATATATGTGTGTGTGTGTATATATATATATATATATATATATTTATACTGATTGGAATCCTCCAGCATTTAAAAATCACTTTAGAGATGAATTTTGGAATTCTACCGCTCACAACGCCGAAATACATAATGATTTAAGGATGTACTTTCTCCGGTTTCCTTCCTAGCTATCCCCTCCCCTTCAAAACAGTTCAATATAGCCACGGCTCAAGTTTAATGGGAAGAGAGAGAAGAATTTGAATAGTTTTTTTTTTTTTTTTTTTTTACTTTGGTGATCTGGGTGGCACATATTGCTCTTTGCCATTACGTCGAGTCACTCCCTGAGGTATAGCTCTATGGCTAAACTGACGTCTCTGTTCCCTGATTTTTCCAGCTGCTCCCCTAGGAACGGTATTGCCTCGGAAGCCAGAATAATCCTTGCTAGCCCTTGCTTCTGGTTTCTCATGTGGTTTCTCAACAGACTTTTCAGAAACTCCATTCTCTTCATTTTTGGTGGGAGACACTACATTGGAGCGAAGTTCCCGAAGTGGCTGCACAAGAACTGGAGATGGCTCTTTAGGAGGCTTCTGGCACACTTCAGCATAACTTAACTTTCGGGGTTCCTTTCAAGTGATGATAAGAAACAAAAAAAAAATTATGGTACACATTCTCTAAATAATAAAGTACAAAAAGGATCATGTTAAACACAAGAAAAGCCTAAGTTATCTTCTAAGAAAGGGCAATAGGCACTCTCATCCACATTGTAATCTTCCAAAAAATATATATGTTGAAAATAATAAAAAGCCTTAGAAATTTATTTATGATACAATAATTTCACTTGAAGAATTTATCTGAAGGATGTTCATGTTAGCATTGTCTATAGAGATGGAAGAACTGGAAACAACCTCACTGTCTAACAAGGAAGAACAGATTAAATCAGTAATGATATGTCCACATGATAAAATAAAATGGTTCCGCCCTCTCTTCCCTTGCTAAAAAGAACCCCAAAAGAGAATCCACAAGAATCTTGGCAGAAGAGTTGGAAACCAGTAATATATTAATAGAAGACTAATTAAAAGTCTTTGTTACCTTGACTGAAAAAGGTGGAATAGGAGTGTTGTGAGAATAGAATAAAGCACCTAAAGTGTTTAGTGCTCGTCCTAGCACATACTAAGCACTCAAATGGTAGTTCTTATTCTATTATTATCATTAAATGAGAAGATAAAATGTTAAGCTATACAAAAGAATGAGTTGTACTAAACTACTATTAGTTATATCACTGAATAAAAGGATTAGGGGTAAATATTGTGGGTTTTTTTCCTGCTTTTCTGTATTTTCCCAATTACAAAATTATGAAATGATTCTGGAACTTGAATACAAGTAGCAGTGGGACCCTCAATGGGGTCATAGACTTGTTATGCATCATACATACAAGAAAAAGAATTTCAAGAAGCTCAAGAGCTCTTTACATTAGCCCCAAAATGAAATAACCCGGATAAGAAATAGGCTTCACTTTACCGTAATATGATCAGAAAAAAGGAAAAAGAAACAGAATGTAGCACCAAGGTCAAGGGCTCAGATCCCTACCTTGGCCAGCTGCCAAACACCTCGCCCCCTCATCCCAAAAAACCCCTGAATGAATAGTAAATTCTCCTTCAATATGACTAAAACTTCTTGTCTCTTCATAGTACCCTTAGATTCCTTTAGTTTCTTTCTGATGCAGGCAGCCCCAATATGGGCTACTTCCAAATGACTCTGCTCTAATAGAGATATGTGTTATGTGAAAAAAACTTTTTATTATCTAATCTATTATATTTTTTCTCACATAAAGTAAACTCTCCAAGTTACCTGTAGGGCCATGGTTACAGATGCATTTATGTTACTATTACATGGTGAAGCAGTATTTGCCCTTGATGGCTTTGCAGTACTTGGGGAAGACACTGGTATAGTCATCTGGTTGAGAACATCCTTCTGCACAGTAGAATCGTCTATTAGATCCTTTTCTTGCTGAATTGTGCTAAAGAAAAAATAGCTTGACATTAGATTTAGTATAGGACATAGGAAGAGGTAACCGTTCAGAGAAAAAAGTAATTTAATGTGGAAGACCTTCCATACTGAAACTTGTACCTTAATGCAGGAAGCTCAGCTGCACATGGAGGACTGGCACTCATACTGGGTTGCTGGGCAGAAGGGCAGTCTGTCTGCTCATCCTCTGCAGGCACTGGGCGACTAACTCTCAACTCTTCATTATCCTTAAAGTCAAAAGATATTTCAGAATTACACTTAGTCATTTTCCCAAAGAAGATATATGAATGGCCAATAAGCACATGAAAAGATGCTCAACATCATTATTCATTAGGGAAATGCAAATCAAAACCACAATGAGAAACTACTTCATACCCACTAGGATGGCTATAATAAAAAAGACACACATTAACAAATGCTGGTGATGATATAGAGATATTAGAATTTTCATCCACTGAGGATAGCAAAGTAAAATGATGCAGCTGCTTTAGAAAACAATTTGGCAGTTCTTAAGAAGTTAAACATAGAGGGGCCAGCCTGTGGCTCACTTGGGAGAGCGTGGTGCTGACAACACCAAGTCAAGGGTTAAGATCCCCTTACCAGTCATCTTTAAAAAAAAAGTTAAACAGAGTTATCATATGACCTAGCAATTCAACTCCTAGGTACTCTAAGTAAATACCCAAGAGAAGAATATGTTTACACAAAAATTTTCATACAAATGTTCATAGTAGCATTATTCATAATAGCCAAAAGGTAGAAACAAGCGTCCATCAACTAGTAAATGAATAAACAAATGTTATATATCCATACAATGGAATATTACTTGGCAATAAAAGGAATGAAGTACTAACATATGCTTCAACATGGATGAAACTTGAGGACATCATGTTAAGTAAAATAAGCCAGTCACAGAAAGACAAATGCCATATGATTCTACTTACATGAGATAGCTAGAGGAGTCAATTTATAGAGACAAAGTAGAATGGTGGTTGCCATGGGCTAAGGAAAGGGGGAAACAGGGTGGTGGTGTTTAATGGGTATAGAGTTTCAGTTTTGCAAGATGAGAGTTCTGGAGACCAGCTGCACAACAATGTGAAGGTAGTTAACACTATTGAACTGTACACACTTAAAATGGTTAAGATGGCAAATTTTCTGTTATGTGTGTTTTACCACAATTTTTAAAAGGGAGGAAAAATAACCCCCAAAACAAGAAAGAGCCCTAGAAATTAAAACTGATTGATAAAATTTAATAGGATTAGAAGGTAACATTCAGGAAAACTTTGTAAAAAACAGACAAGAACAAAGATAAGAATTAGGAAAGCCAAAACAAGAAAATCAGGTTCAAACTATAAGGTTCAACCTCCAATCAGAAATTCAAGAAAGAGAGAAGAGAGGTGAAGAATTTATCAAAGAGATAATACAGGAAAATTTCTATGCATGGAAGAATATGAGTTTCCAAACTGAAAGGGAACACTGAACATCCAGTACAATGAATTAAAAAAACAGCCATACCAAGACACATCATCATGAAATTTCACAGAATATCAGGAATAAATAAAAGATCTTAAAAGCCTCCAGAGAGGGAGAAAACAGGTCATAGAGATCGAGACCAAAAATCAGAACACTTAGGTTTCCCAAAAGAACCTCTGGAAGCTAGATCATTTCCTAAGCAAGATATAAAAAGAACAAACCACTAAAAAAAGACTGATAAATACGACCATATTAAAATTAAAAACTTGTTTTCATCCACAAACACTAAAGAATGAACAGACAATTTGAACATTCATAGCAGCATTGTTTATAATGGCAACAGCTCAAATGTCTGTCAACAGTAGAATAAATGAATAAAGGTTATATTCCTATAACAGAATATCACACAACAGCACAAAATTAACTACAGTCATCTGTATCAACAATGATGAATCGCAAATTACAAAGAACAAAATAAATAACAGAAAAATACATACTGTACAATTCCATTTACATAGTGTTCAAAAACAGGGACACTAAACAATATATTGTCTAGGGCAGGGGTTGGCAAACTAAGACCTACAAGCCAAATCTAGCCTGCAACTTGTTTTGGTATGGCCCGTAAGCTAAGAATGGTTTTTAAGTTATTAAAGGGTTATAAAAACAAACAAAGAATATGTGACAGTACGTGGCCCATGAAGCCTAAAATAATTACTATCTGGCTGTTTACAGAAAAAGCTCACCAACCCAGAATGATAAAACTATAAAGAAAAGCAAAAAAAAAAAAAAAAGTACATTATCACAAAGTCAGGGTAATGTTTATATCTAAGCAGGTATCTAAGTGGGAGGGACAGGGAAAGAAGATGAAGGACTGTAAATAGGGAGGGGATACATGTGTCACTGCTAAGATACTCTGGATGTTTACAGCCCATAATTTGGCTTGGGATTACAAGGGGAAGTACATTTTACTATTATGTGTGTGTATATGTGTGTGTATCACAGCTCACCAAATTTAAGGAGCCTTCAATTTTAAAACACACCAGTATTCTATGTACTACAAAGAAAAAACACTGCCACTTAAACTATGATAGCTTTTAATTATAAGACAGCCTGATTTCTGAAGATGGTTAAAACATGAAAAAATGTATATCTTAGAACTGATGAAATAACTATTGTATTTCACAATATTTTTTAATGAGGGAAGACAGTGAAAAAATACCTTCAAGGGCTGGCCTGTGGCTCACTCGGGAGAGTGTGGTACTGATAACACCAAGGCCATGGGTTCGGATCCCTATATAGGGATGGCCGGTTAGCTCAATGGGTGAGTGTGGTGCTGACAACACCAAGTCAAGGGTTAAGATCCCCTTACCAGTCATCTTTAAAAAAAAAGTTAAACAGAGTTATCATATGACCTAGCAATTCAACTCCTAGGTACTCTAAGTAAATACCCAAGAGAAGAATATGTTTACACAAAAATTTTCATACAAATGTTCATAGTAGCATTATTCATAATAGCCAAAAGGTAGAAACAAGCGTCCATCAACTAGTAAATGAATAAACAACGGTCCCCGGTCCGGTACGGGGGCAACACTGAGGGTTGTGATCTGTTGCCGGACACGGAAAAAGACAAAAAAAAAAAAAAAAAAAAAAAAAGCCTTCAAAATTCTGAGGGAAATGATTTCTAATAGAGAATTCTACAGAGATAAACTACTGATCAAGTATGAGACCAGAAAACCATTTTCAGAATGCAAGATCAAGAAATGTATATGTCATGACCACTTATTCAGGAAGCTCTGGAAGATGTGACCCACCATAACATGGAAGAGTGAGACAAGAGCAAGAAGAAAAGGGAATCTAATAAAGGAGAGTAAGGAAAATTCCCAGGATGATGGTGCAGAGAAACACCAGGAAAACAGCTAGGCAGCAGGCCACTGAGAGTGTACAGGAAAAGAGAAATAATCATAGTATACTGTGAGTCTTGGCTATGAAAAAAAAATGTAATGCTTAGATATGACTTACAAATGATGGCATGTCCTAGTGTAACTGGCAATGCCTTTTACTTTCTTAGCAATACTAAAATAATGGGAAAATTACAATTGATATCTTAGGTATGATGAAGTACAATATACTTGGGGGATGGGAAAAGTATAGATATGTTGGTTTAAGAGAGCTAAATCTTTAGCTTCTAGAATGTAAAGTTAATAGACAATATTTAAAATTGAAAAATCAAGGGAGAGCAGTAAAACCATGTTAAAAAGAAATACAGGGATAAATGTCAGGAGAAAAAGCTAAGGAGCTTAATGCAGTTGTAGGGGACTACTGTTTTTTTCATTACAAGCCTACATATACTATGTACATGTACTGTTATAATAAAAACAAAAACTGAATTGAAAAAGGTGGAAAATAAGAAATTTGTGGGATATGAGGATTTCAGATATTGACTGGTCTATGCTCAAAAAATATTGTAGGATGGAGTATCCCAACCTTTTGACAACTACCCTCCAGTATTTAAAAGACCAAGTGTACCAAGTTAGCTTAGAATTTGTTTAAATCACTGGTTAATTTATAAGCACTTAGTGGAAATGACACCTTCCATTTAACCTGCATTATTCATTCTACCAAGTTGAACTGACAGATCCAAAGACATACAAAGGTTAAGAAACATTTTATTGACCTTGTGTAGCTTTACCATAAATCTTTTCAGTACACTCAAAGTAAGCTGAGAACTCCATGAATAAAAACTATGATAGAAGGGCTGGCTGGTTAGCTCACTTGGTTAGAGTATGGTGTTTGTCGGTAACAATTAGGTCAAGGGTTTAGATCCCCATACTGGTTCGCCAACAAAAAATGAACAAAAACTATGATAGAAAAACACACTAAGTGCAAATAATAATTTAAATAATAACCCTGAAAACGAAGCTTAAATATGATCCCATAAGATAAGAGAAAACCATATTGAATGCATCAATGTTTACCTTTTCTTTGTAGACACCTTTAACAACATCAGACATCCTATTCTCCAAAACAAGTTCACTTGCCATTCTTGATGAACTTCCAGGTAGAGGAGGAAAATTTGAGGCTAATAAGTCAAACTTTGGTGTTGGAGCCTTTGTTTCAGCTGTTGAAGGATGGGGTCTCTAAAAGACACAAATCATAAAACAGGACACAGGCCTATCTCTTTCTCTAATTCTGTGCCACAGAAGCAAAAAGCTGCAAGGAAAGAAAGAAACAAACAAAACCTCTACCCCAATGCACAGAATGATCTTCCTATAAATTCTTGGCTTCTCATCTCAGTTGACCTCTCATTAGTCTTTATTGGTCCTACTTATCTTCAGTCAGCTCTATCCTCTTCTGTTTCTTTTACAAACTTTGCAACACTCCTTAAACCTTCAAACCAATTTCCATGCTTTTCTTTCTAAACTTGCCACACTCCCTTCCATTACAAAAATAAAAACAAACAAAAACTCCACCTCACCTAAATTTGCCTCATCTCTTCTCCTTCCAGACAGTCTCAAGACAATATCCTTCCTCTATAATGTTTGAAAATCTCATCTTTCCTTTCTGTATATCCTCTGACAGCCTCTCACTTGTATCTCCTCCTCCACTTCCTCACCTCTGTACTCATTGCTCCACTAAAATTGTTTTGGCAACAATGTCTACCACAATGCAAAACTGCTTTATTTTTCTTGACTTCACTATAGCATTTGACATGTTAATCATTCTTTCCTTTGGGTGCTCATTCTTCCCTTAGCTTCTCTGATACCTCCTTCTTTCGGTTCTTCTCAGATCTGACAATCATGTGCTCTTCTCTCCCTGCCCACTTTTTAAATTTTGATGATTTCCAGTTTCTGTTTGGTTACTATTCTTTTCACTTTCCATATTCTCCTAGGGTGATATTCATTACCCACAGCTTCAACTACTACCTATATGCAAACAACTCTTAAAAGAATCTTTTTCACTTTTTGGTGGTGATGGCTGTACAACTCTGTAAATTTATGAAAAATCACTGAATTGTATACCTTAAATATTTCCAGTCCAGGCCTTTACCTGAAACCCAGACATCCATTTGCCTATTAGCCATCTCTACTCAGATTTCACTTAGATACCTGAAATAACATAATTAATAATCTAATTTTTCAGCCCCAAGCTACTACTATGTTTCTCAAGTTTCCATTCTTGGACCTCTTTTATTACTCACTCTTTAGAGAGTACCCTACATAATCTCATCTATTCTTATTACTTCAATTACTACTTGTAAGCTTACAAATCCTAAACTTTATTTCTAGCTAAGATCTCCCTCTATACAGCCGGTCTCCTTTTTCTCCACTCCAACTTTTAGTCCTTAATCCTGACATTTCCAACATATCAAACAGACCCTAAGCTGAATCTCTCCTCTCCCCAATTTTTGAGGACCACTTCAGGAGTCACATAGACCATTATAAATGGCATGCTAAGATAAAGAGTCATTGCCTAGTTTCATGACTGCCCATAATATAGAAAGTAATAAATGAAAAACAACATCGTTTTAAAAGGTTCAGTTTGCCCTAAAGACTATTCTTTGTGTTATAATGCAATCCATTTTCTTCTTTGAAGATGGATTTCTGCTCACTACAAAACTCTGTACATGTAAAATAAGCATTATCTTACACATTTATGATCTATCTGTAAATTCTAGAGGGGTTTTCTTGAGACCTCCTTGCCCTCCCACACCATTTTTATTCCTCAACTCTTTTGTCCCAAGTTAAGAGATGGCAAACCAACGGAGTTTTAAGAGTGAATGATATAACCTCTAAGACTGGAAGAAAACCATCCCCCAACCCCAACAAAAGAATTAAAAAACCAAAACAACACACTCTGTAAGGCTATAGATAAACAGAAACTTCTGTTCACTGTTTGTGGGAATGAAAATTGGCAAAACTTCTATAGAAGACTATTTGGCAACAATTATTGAATTATGACCCAGAAGTCCCATTTCTAGGGATTCTCTCCTTCAAATACAATGCACACATGGCAAATAATGGTTGTATAAGGATATCATCACATTGTTTTAATAGCACTGTCTGTAAGAGCAAAAGATTGAAACTACTTAAATGTCCATCAATAAAGCAATAGTTAAACATTTCATATTTTTAATTTAGATATTCAAATAATATTTTTTAAAAGTGAGCAACACAAGTCAAACTCCTAACTGTGTGTGCTTGAGGACGGTATGTGAGTAGTGGTAGGCTCTGTTTCCCTTTGCTGAATACTATAATCAATAAACCTAGAAAAAAAAGACAAGTCAACGACACAATAAATCACAAAAGAAAAAAGTTTGAATGTTGTAATTAAAAGTTAAAAATACTTACTGGGATCCTGTCATCTTCTCGTCGTCTTCGACCTCTGAAAAGAGTTCTCCTTTTAACAACAACAAAAAGAGAGTGGGACAACTCATAAGATTCCACAAATATACATACTCTATCAAAGATGGATAGATTTATATTTAAGTACCTATACTTTCTATATTTGGGGCTACACTTCTCCATTATTATGAAAAGATATATATTATTCTTCTGAAGGGATCCTGAGCTACTTTACCAAAAACTTTACCTACTACCACCACCACTACCACGAAGTGAATTGGGCCCGTTTTTATTAGCAGCACTCCCTCCACACCAGAAGCATATTAGGGTTTGATTTAGGTACAGTAGGCAATATGTAATTCTACTCCAATAGTTTACAAGCTGGAAGAAATTAAAACTATAAGGTAGATGAGTATCTTATTTTTCTAAGCTGTTCTTTCCTCAGCTATAAAGGAAAGCTATACAGTTTCCTCAACTATTAAGAACTTCAGAATAACTTTATAAACCTCTGATTCAGAGCTATATTCTACATAGGTAACTCCATATTTCTTTAACTATAAAAAACTATTAACCCATGTTCTGCAAACAATGTATATAGCATAACCATATACTGATAACTAAGTTAAACAAAAATCACCAGATTATGGTTTTCAAATATTCAGCATGATCACATTATGATCAAAGAATTTTCATATACCCATATTTCCTTACCTGCCCCTACTATAGTCCCCATTCTGTTCCATTTGTGAAGTGGGAGTCTCCTTTGGAAGATAAGTTTGCTCCTGATGTCCTGTTACTGTAGGGTTATGCCGTTCAGTTGGAAAGTTCCTTAAACTAGATCTGTTCAATGGTCCATCTCCCAATGACACAGAGCCCTCTGTTGATTGTTCTGAACCACTGGATGACCTAAAATGAGGCTTCACACTACAAAAAATATAAGAAGATATATTTGAAAGGATGAAAGGATAAATCGAGACAGAAAAACTTTCAAGTTAAAAATTGGCTTTTGTTGCACTGATTTTCTAAAAATTAAGTTAAACATAAAAATGTAAACCTATAAAAATGTAACCCCTTTGGGCCGGCCCGGTGGCGCAGTGGATAGTGCGCCACCGG
>NW_007726566.1:63634-90116 GCF_000696425.1 Galeopterus variegatus | reverse complement strand
TGGATAGTGCGCCACCGGGCCGGCCCAGATGTATTACTTTTAAAAGGCAAAAGAATTTTTACATTTAAAAAAGTTGTGTTTGGAGAGATCTGAGTAAAAATTCAAAGTTCTTTGAGATAAAGATATTTATACCTCAATACCAAGAATATAATTAGGATTTGAGCTGATGTTTTTAACACCAGCTACAGTTTTGACCTGTCTAAGTCAGCTGGGCTTTTGGCTTATTAACAAATCTATGCCATGCATTCCCAATGAGGGTAAAAATACCTCCAACAGGAGTAAAAACTGGTTGGGGGGAGTGGAGACAAAAACCATACTCAGTTTATGTATAAAGCACAAATATACATACATTACCTAAAGAGATATACAATAATCTGTAGTCTTAAATTTTCATAGGAAGAAATTAGGAAAAAAGTGTATTTAGTGGAGTGACAATGAAAAGCATGAGAAATATTGGAATATACTGAAATCCCAACCTTTTACTAAGCATCCTTCACCAAATGAAATTAGTTGTTCAAAGATACATATGTAGAACAGAAAAACTAAGAAAATATAGCAAGGCAACCAACAGCCTGGCATGACTTCATGAATTAAGGTATTCAGTGTGGTTTTTAAAAAAACAAAAAACTCAAGCAAATCTGCTTCTAAAAGTAGCTTTTATCTTGGGTGATGTGTATAAGGACCCAACTTCCAAAAAATCTATAAGCAGGTGAAGCTAGGGTAGGGTAATGGAGAGAGTATGCACTTTAACCAACACTGAAAAATCTAAAGTAAGCCCAAGCAACCAAGGATCTTGGCTCTACAGATTAAAAAGGAAATGTGAGATTTATATTTGACCTATTGCTTGCAGTTTATATACCCCATTTACAATCTATTTTCATAGTTACAGATATATAATATTAATAACATGTTGCTAATCCCTGGCTCTCTGAACAGGGGATTTAAAAATCTCATGAATAATTATAAGCCCAACAATTAAACATTAATTTCAACGGCATCTCTAGCTGTCTCATTTTATGATATTTTTTGGTGGCTGACTAGTAAGGGAGATCCAAATCCTTGACCTTGGTGTTATCAGCACCATGCTCTAACCAAGTGACGTAACCAGCCAAGCCCTGTCCTATTTTATTCTTCAGAGACCATAAAAAATAAGGTTACTACTCTTAAAACTTAAAGATTAAAATCAGGCTGCAAAGTTGGGCTGAGGTTCATATAAAATGACATTTTTCCAGATAATTATTTTATGGTATAAAACAGATTTTTAGGGGCTGGCTGAGTAGCTAAGTTGGTTAGAAGTGCTGATGAGGGGCCAGCCCGTGGCTCACTCGAGAGAGTGTGGTGCTGATAACACCAAGGCCACGGGTTCGGATCCCATATAGGGATGGCCGGTTGGCTCACTGGCTGAGCGTGGTGCTGACAACACCAAGTCAAGGGTTAAGATCCCCTTACCGGTCATCTTTTGAAAAAAAAAAAAAAAGAAGTGCTGATGAGACCAAGGTCCAGGATTCAATCCCTCTACCAGCCAACTGCAAAATAAACAAACAAAAAAAGATTTTCAACAGCTATGAAAATGACAGTATGTCACCTAACAGAAAGTTTTAAAATAAATGGCCTTATGAGGTAGATATACTGTTTACATATCAACTCAAAAACTATTATTCACCAAATTTTCACACTGCATTTCAATATGACTCACAGAGAAGTTATTAGCTTTAAATAGCCCTCAGATCTCATAATCTTACCCTTCATTGAGAGGGACTTACAATCTCAATCCAGGCAAAAGAAAAAAAAGAATGAAGAGAGTAAATGATAAAAGACAGAAAGAGAGAAACAAAGTGAAAGAAAGATAAAGTATGAAAGGTAGAAAAATGCCTGGACTTCTGAAAGTTAGTCCTATTCTCTCTAAGTAGGACTAGTGATCATCACTGGGCTATCACTAATATCAAAACTGCAAAAGAGCTCTCTAAAAGTTACTTTCTCCTTGACTGATAAAATGTTGAGGGGGGAAAAAAAAAAGAAAGAAAAAATGCCTGGCAGCAGTCACTTCTTAGAAGCAAGAAGGAAACAAGGATTTGGGGGTGGTCAAAAAGCTGTTTAGTTTCATTTGTAATGTTTGTATTTTTATAAAAAGAAAGTATTCATGTATTATTTCTGTAACTAAAAATGATCAACACGTATTGGTCAAATATATGGAAAAGAACTGCATACAAGTGGTTTTGAATAACATCCAAAATTATGCTAAACCTGCCTTGTACCTTCAAAACTATAGTATACCTCCTCATAAGCAAGGATGACTTTTTTTTTTTTGTGACCAGTAAGGGGATCGCAACTCTCAGCGCAGTGTGGTCCGCACCACGCTCAGGCAGCAAGCTCACCAGCCATCCTTATACAGGATCTGAACCCACAGCCTCGGCGCTGCCAGTGCTGCACTCTCCCGGGTGAGCCACGGCCAGCGAGGATGATTTGACTATCATTCATGGCTTTCTTACCGTAAATCACCTCTTTCACCAAGACGGCACAGTGGACAAAAACAAGTGACAATAAAGGAATAACCATGAACCCATCTAATGTACTTATTTTAAGTCAAGCACCTGCAAACATCAGTACTTACAGTTAAAAACTGCTTTTAGTCTACCTTATGGCAAAGATGTCTATTCTACTTAGCTGTTTAAAGCAAAATTCACCCCTTCAAAGAAACATGTGGAATCAAGATACAAATTTTTCCAAAGCTATTACTTCTTTTTTTTGTCTTTTTTCATGTCTGGCAATGGATCGCAACCCTCAGTGTCGCACCCGTACCGGACCGGGACCGGCAACGGGATCACAACCCTCAGTGCTACGCCCGCACCTCGCTCAGCCAGTGAGCAGGAACCGGTCTGTATGTGGGATCCGAACCCTCGGCGGGAGCGCCGCTGCACTCCCAAGCAGCGCACTGTAGCAGTGCGCCACCGGGCCGGCCCCCTAAAGCTATTACTTCTAATCATGAGAAATCTGTTATCTTTTTATGAGAGAGTTATAAGCTATAGTTTACTCTAATGGAATTATTTTAAGAAAAAACTTTGCCAGCTTATAGCAGAGAAGAAAGATGTTTTGGTGTTCTTATCTTAGGCCTGCTGATAATAACTAGTCAAGTAACTCCAGCAAGATACTTATCTTATTCCCCTTTTACTTTCTTCATCTGTAAATGAGTTAAAACTACATCATAACAAAGATCTTTCCACATTTAAACATCATCGTCTCTATGTACTAGTGGAAATTAATCTTTTTCAAACAGGATATAGGCTGGAGGACAGAGTGTGTACTTCTACTCATATGCCCTAGCAATACTTCAATTTTGCAGTTAATTGCTATTATATTACCAAACCAAAAGACTCATTTACAAGGGCAGAAATAATGCTTTGTTTGAGGTATCCTTCATTCTTACAATATGAAGAGACCTCATTTGAAACTTGGGGGCTGGCCAGTTAGATCAGTTGATTAAAGTGTGGTACTGATAACACCAAGGTCCAGGGTCCAATCCCTGCACTGGCCAGCTGCCAAAAAAAAAAAAAAAAAGAAACAAGACTGAGTTTATGTAGCAACATTTTTCCAGCACTTAGAAAATGATCTTCAAAGGCTTTAACCAATTATACCATTCGAAGGGAGTTTAAAAATTGTGACTATTAAAGAATGGTATATAACGCTTCCAGAATCCACTGTGAAGAATATTTTTTATACTGTGAGGCTCCTTTGTCTAATGAAGCATTTTTCAGGAACATCTTCCAAAAAAGAACTAAGTTCCTAGAAGTCACCTTGGAAAAACAATCTCATGTGGTCTCCTTGCCAAAAAGAAGCAACTGGGGGAATGAGATCTGGCAAGAGACTGAAAATCACTGAAAAGAAATCAGTAGGGGGAAAAAAACCCTCAAAAACCAAGAGGCTCACAAAATAAGCAAACAAGAAACAGTAACAGTGAAATTATTAAATAAATCTAAACCACTATATATTAGTCATTTATTCTCTGGTTAGTCTCACACTGTCAAAAGCCATAATATACACCAAATATTGAGATTATCAGATGATGTCTATACAAAGAAAAACATGTAAGAGACATGTCAATCTCTTGTATGATAGCAAACAGTTTCTGGGATTTTTAATAATTTATTCCAAACATCATGCTTTAAGTGCAGGCTTTGGAGTCAAACTGCCTGGGTTCAAATCTTGGCTCTGCCAGTTACTAACTACATGCTCTTGGACATGACATCTAACCCTGTAAGACCCAATTTCCTTGTCTATAAAATAGATATAGTAACTGTACCTACCTTACAGAGTTATGAAAATCATCTGACATAACATGTAAAGTCCTTTGGAACACAGCTTGAGACATTAAATACTAAATAAATGTTAGCTATTGTCTGTTGTGCAGTGTAGTTTATGAAAGTCATTTCAAGTCAATTCTTAAAAATCCTAAATAACACATATCCCCACATTTATTACTCAAATCAGTGAACATTTCTATCCTCAAAGAACTCTTTCTCCAAAATGTTACCCATTTAACACACTAAATGGCATTTAGACACCAGATTTTATGTCAGAAGTTGTTACCATAAAATTTTTTCTATTCTTTTTATTATTTTTTTTAAAAAATCTGAGATCCAAGTCCTTTTAAATCCATTATCAATTCTGATGTCAGTGTTTATGAATTCTAGATTGAATCATTTGCATACTTTTTGTAAAAAAACCCAAAACACCTTTTTACTGAGTCTGCCAACAAACGTTATTATTAACATAGTAATTCCTTAAGAAACACTGGGAACTATTTAAAATAAATTTCAGCTATAATTTTTATCTTACCGATTTTTTTGGAATGGTCGACCCATACTCATAGCAGCATTTGTTTTATAAGATCCTAGTGAATTAAAGCCATTCACAAAACTACCATTGGGAAAGGGAGCCTAGAAGAAAATTTTAATGTTAAAAATAATAATGGTAAAGGCAAAATCTGGTATAAGGATCACAAAAAATCTGAATAAGCTAAACTATCATCAATTTTTCTTTTACAAGCCCAAAACAATTTAAAACATTTTACTTATTCATTCTTGCAATATTCACTTCAAGTACCACTTGATCTACGAACAATGAATCACTAGCTTATTACTTAATGAAGAACATTCCTCTCTGACAGAGTTTCACAATACTAAAGCATTTAAAATCATGCAGGACTTATCCAGTCTCTTTTTTCAAGTCATGCAGCAAATTTTGAAGAACACAAGTACAGAAACCAATAGCTCAACCCTTAGTCATATGCATATATTTGGTATAAAGGATTAAATATTCATAAGGCTACTTAAAAGCCAGATGGTAACCAATATTAACACAAAACAAACGAACTTCTACTCTAGCTGATTTTTTAAAATTTCAACTTGAATTAAAAATTTTATGATTTTATATTTTATTATTCTATAAGGATCTCACTTACCAGTGGTGTTTCAAAGTACGGTGCAGGATTTGGAGACCAAGAATGAGGCACGATACTATAGACCGAGTACTGTTGGTGAGGATTATATACAGGCTGCATAAAGACTGGTGAGGCATACTGTGCTTGAGTTTGAATGGGGTGACTATACATACTTGAATCCATTAATCGATAACCATTCTTAGCAAAAAATGTATTGATGGCTTTTATCCTTGCCTGGAAGCAAGAGGAACACATTATAATAATAAAGGACTAAGTATATATTTAATTAACATTTTAACATATTTTACATGACCACACTATTACTGCCTACTGTAGAATCAGCAAGCAAAAGAACAGAAAACTTGAATTGATAAAAATGTTTGCACAGCAAAAACCACAATAAACAAGGTAAAAACACAAAAGTCAAAATAGTAAAATTGCAACTTATCATGGACAAAAGAGCTAATATCCCTAATTAAAAATTGTAAAATTAGACATGAAAAGGCCTAGCAATCCTATAGAAAAATGGTTTAGAGAAATAAAGTTCATAGAAAAAAGAAAGGCAAATGGCTCTGAAACATATAAAATAGCTCATATGAGAAATGCAATTAGGGCCGGCCCGGTGGCGCACTGCTACAGTGCGCCGCTTGGGAGGTGCGGCGGCGCTCCCGCCGAGGGTTCGGATCCCACATACAGACTGGCCGCTCGCTGGCTGAGCGGGGTGCGGGAGCAACACCGAGGGTTGCGGTCCTGTGGCCGGTCCCGGTCCAGTACGGGCACAACACTGAGGGTTGCGATCTGTTGCCGGTCACGAAAAAAGACAAAAAAAAAAAGAAATGCAATTAAAAATAGGGTGTACGTAAAAATGCTCAAAATCACTAATCGCCAGAAGATGCAAATTAAAACCACTAGATAGCACCTCATATCTGTTAGAATGGCTATTATCAAAAAGACAAAAGACAAGTGTTAGGGAGGATGTGGAGAAAAGGGAACCCTTCCACACTGTAGTGGAAATGTAAATTAGTACAGCCATTAAGGAAAATAGTATGGCAGTTCCTCAAAAATTTAAAAATAGAACCATTATATGATCCAGCAATCCTACTACTAGGTACATATGCAAAGGAAGTGAAATCAGTACGTCAAAGAGATATCTGCACTCCCATGTTCACTGCAGCATTATTCACAATAGCCAAGATATGGAAACAATCTAAATGTACAAACGGATAAAGAAAATGTGGCAAACACACAATGGAATACTATTCAGCCAGGGTGGGGGGGGGACTCCTATCATTTGTGACAACTGGATGAACCTGGAGGACCTTATAAAGTGAAAAAAGCTAGGCACATAAAAACATATACTGCATGATCTCACTTGTATGTTGAAATCATAGAAACAGACAGTAGAAATAATAAAACTAAAAAGAAAACAAAAATAAAAAACAAACACAAAGAAATAGTAGAATAGTGGTTGCCAGGGGCGGGGGCCAGGGTGGGAGGGAATGGGGTACAAAGTTTCAGTCAGACAGGATGAAAATGTTCTGGATATCTACTGTATAGCATGGTGACTATAATTATAATAATTTATTATATACTTGAAAATTGCTAAGAGATCTTAAATGTCCTCACCACAAATAAATAAGCATGTGAGGTGGTGGATGTTAATTAGCCTGATTTAATCATTTCCCAATGTATACATATGTTAAAACAACATGTTGTACACTGTAAATATATACTTTTTATTTGTCAACTATAACTTAATAAAGCTGTGGAAAAATATATGTAAATGGCTATTCACTAACACTAATTATAAAAAAGAGGAGGGAATTCCCCCACTTCCAAAAAATATCCAATAGTTCATCAATGGTTGAAGAAACCATGGTCCATCCAAACAACTGAGTGCCACGTGAATGTAAAAAGAATTGAGAAAATTATCTAAATACTATTATGGGTGACTTCCAGAATATACTGTTAAATTTAAAAAAAAAAAAAGGCAAGGCAAGGAGGAGAAAAGTATGTACAGTAAGCTATTGCTTAGCTAGTTAAGATGGGGATACAATGCTATACTTGTATATACACATAAGTATCTATTTAATATATGGTGTCTTTTACTTTTAAAACATGCACAGATTTAAAAAATCAAAAGGAACCTAATCGCACCCAATTAGTAACAACACAGATAAATCATAAGTGACTTTGTCCCATAATAAAATCAACTGTTATGTATGTCCTTTAGGAATAAACCATAAAGCACAAAGTATGGCCAAAAAATTCTAAAATTACTTTCAGAATTACGTTGCTATTGGTACTGTTATTTCAATACTTTTGTGTGTGATTATGGGATGGGGCAAAACAGTAATTATACTGGGGTCACTGAGATCCGAGATTTTCATGTGGGAGAAAGACAAATGTGAGACTGAAGAAGTAAAAACCACGTAGACCAAATTTAAACGGAAAGCATCAGTACAAACTCTTGACACATTTTGTCTTAAAAAATAAAAACTAAACACATACAGTATTTCTTAGCTCTGTCCAGTGAAGAAGTTTAGAAACAGTGACAAAACCAAAAGCCATGAGTACTCCTTGTGCCTAGCTAATGGTCTGCAAAATACAATTTTCCCATACAGAAAGAAAGAACTGGCTGACCGCAGACCTTCAACATGAAATGTACAAGGGCCTGGAACACCCTGTCACAGTACACAGCTGGAAACTATTAAACAATATACACACCAAAAGTATTTAAATATTCAAAGTAAAAAACCAACTGAAAGGTCATTTTTTAATGTTGCTATGGAATCAACACATTTTTTTTTAAAAAACTGTAATTAAATCTATAACCAAGAATTTAGCATGCATTTAACATATGAGCTGCACCTCTGGGTGAAAATGATTGCAAACTTCTAATAAACGGAAAAAAATGAGCAGAGAGAGCACATTTTGCAGTCCTTAATGAAAGAACAGCTCTAGTCAATAATCAGTAGCAGTTAGCTTTTGTTCCCTTCCTCTGTCATCCTGAAATCAAACCCAAATCTAATCAAGTTTCTATATCTAGCTACCAATTTGCATAAAATACAGGGGACAGAGGATCACGTTAAACTACACTCAAGAATATAGCTGGCAAAATGTATACTTAAGAAACTGCTAGACAAATGACATGGTTATTTTACCAACATACATACAAAAGAAAAAATACAAAGGTAGAGGAAGAAACTACAGATTTTAAAGAAAAAAAAAAGAAAAGGATTAAAAGGGAAAATATGAACACTGACTAGGTATTTGATGATGTTCATGAGTTACTGTTCACTTTTTTAAAGTGTGATGATATTGTTGATTTTTTTAAAAATCACTATCTTTTAGGTATACTAATACTAATTTACTGATAGATAAAATTAAGGTTGAAATTTGCTTCAAAAACTGGGAGTATGGAGAAATAAGTGGGAATATAGATGTAACAAGACTGGCCATTCTCTAATGTTAAAATTTGTTAACAGGTATAGGCTTTCGGTTTCACAAGATTAAAAAGAATTCCAGAGATGGATGGTGATGATGGTTGTACAACATTATGAATGCATTTAATACCACCAAACTGCACACTTGAAATAGTTAAGATGATAAATTTTATGTTGTGCATATTTTATCACAATAAAAAAATTGAGGAAAAAATTTGGTACACTGTGATCCACAATACTATTTTTTCCACTTTTCTATGTTTGAAATTCCTGTACTAAGTTAAAAAAAAAAAAAAAAAAAAAAAAGGAAAAAAATTGCTCTAACACTTCATAAATTTATAAATCACACCATTTGTCTATATACTGTCTGTGGCTGTTTTTACCTTACAAATTGCTGCAACAAAGATTTTGGCCAGCAAAACCTATAATATTCACTATCTGGTCCTTTAAAAAGTTTGCTGACCCTTGTAACAGAACTATAATATGAAGATGTGAGAGGGTTACATTAGGAATCAAAAGCCACATCAAATTATTAAATAATATCAAATAAAATAATGCATATGAAAGTATAAAATTACCACCTTAATAAATAAATGAAAAGTATATTTTATGATCCTTACAGCTAAGGCCAGAAACCCCTCTCTCATCCCACAAAATTACAACCAATCAAACAAGAAATCAACTATGGCCAAACGTGAAAAACTGACTTTAACATGACCTAAAAAAATAATTATGGCTACTGGCTTTTATCAGAATAATGTCATACATTATCGTTCACTTTAATCTTAAAATATCCCATAAGGTACTCAAACCAAGTAAACAGCAATATTTTTAAAATGTAGTCAATTAACCAAGAAAATAGCAGCCAAAAGAAAAAGACTCTAAGATGTTGGGAACAGCAGACAAAGAATTTAATCTAGCTATTATAAATAAATATATTCAGAGATATCAAGGAAATTGTGCTCTTAATAAGTTGAATTTAAGGAGAAATCTCAGCAGAGAAGAAAAATATTTTTAAAAAAGAATTTTAAAAAAGAATACAGCATATGAAATACAAAATTTACTGGTCAGTCCTATCAGCAGACTGGAGACCGCAAAAGAAAAGGTCGGTCAACTTGAAGATGAATCCAAATCCATAGAAATTATCCAATCTGGAGAAAAAAGAAAAATAGATAGAGGAGAGGAAAAGTGGGACAGAAAAATTTTCTGAAAGGGCCGGCCCGGTGGCGCACTGGATAAGTGCGCCGCTTGGGAAGCGCGGCGGCGCTCCCGCCCGAGGGTTCGGATCCCACATACAGACCGGTTCCCGCTCACTGGCTGAGCGAGGCGCGGGAGCAACACCGAGGCTTGTAATCCCGTTGCCGGTCCCCGGTCCGGTACGGGGGCAACACTGAGGGTTGCAATCCGTTGCCGGACACGGAAAAAGACAAAAGACAAAGAAAAAAAAAAAAAGAAAAATTTTCTGAAAAACCAGTAATCGAAAATTCCCCAAATTTGATGAAAAACATCTATAGATTCAAGAAATTCAGCACACCCCAAGCAAGATAAATAAAACCATAACAGACACAATATAGTCAATATACTTAAAACCAAAGATAAAACAAAACAAAACATCTTGAGAACAGGCAAAGAAAAAGGATACATCATATATAAGGGAACAATGTGAATGATGGTGAACATCTCACTGGAAACAAGAGAATCCAGAATGATATCTTTGAATGATGGGAAAAAGATTTTACTGTTAATCCAAATTTCTGTATCTATGAAAAATACCCATCAAAAACAATTGTGAAATATCAGACATTTTTAGATAAGGAAAAACTATACTGTAAGAAACTAATGGAAGTTCTTTAGGCTGGCTGAAAGGAACTGATAACAGTTATTGTCAGTCATAGAAAGTACAATTAAAACAGAATGAAGCACTGCCTCTTTAATGAAATTATCAACAAATGAGGAGACAAGTAGACAAATGTCACCCACTTATGTCTTTGTCCTCCAATATCATCACAAGTTTTTATCACAGAACTTTAGAAATGAAGAGAATGCACGCTACAAAGAAGCAAACGAGGTGGCCTAACACATTCAAGATCCAAGAGCTGGTGCTGAAAGGATTCCTGGCTCCTGCACCCATCTTTCCAAGTATTAAGTCATTTTGTTTTAATGAAAGGTATAAAAGTTAATGTAAATTTCCTGGCGAGTACACTGCTATGTGATGGCTAATCAAAATGAGATTTAAATATGTCAGTTTCTTAGAACAGTGCCTGACATATAACCTCTTAATGAATGTTGTTACTTTCACCCTGATTCTTCTATTTACTAGTTGTGTGAAACTAGGTAGGTCACACTCATGCCTCATTTTCCTCACTAGTAAAATGGAAAAAAAAAAAGTACCTATTTTATTAGGTTCTTGTAAGGAATAAATGAATCAATACACATATAGTGCTTAGAAAAGAAACTAATACACAGTAAGAGCCAAATGGAGAAAAGTTAGTAAGAATAATGTATTAAAAGATGAGAATAATTATATTACACAGATCAAAATAAGTACCAGTTTAAGTACAAGCTTAGGGTTACATTTTAGAATGGTTGCTCTGGCAGCAATGTGGAAAATGGATAATTAAGCTGAAGGCACAGCAATTAAGAGGCTACTCCAATTGTTCAACCCCAAATAATGGCAATGATAATGGAGAGTTCTGAGGGCAGATTTCAGGAGACCTGAGAACAGATTAGACATAAAGATAGTGAGCAAGTGTCACCAATCATAATTCTTAAGTCCCCAAACAGTTGGATGCTAATGTGGTAATGTAGTTACTTGAGATAAGTTTGAAAGTATTGAGTATGTTTTTCATCTCTGTTACTAAAAAATTATTCCTACTGCTCATTTTGAGATCTAGAATTATGTTGCAAATCAGCATCTAACTAAAATTTCATGCTGTTTGAACTAATGCCTTTGGAAAGAATTGCTGTACACAAAGTATTTTAATGCCCTGTCAACTAATTTTCTGAAGCAGCACACAATACCAGCCGAGAATTTATTTAAAATCGCTATGGGTTTTATAAAATATTACCTAAAAGTGTTCTTTAAATTCTCAAACAACAAAAAACTTTGTTTCACGCTGTCCTCTATTTAAAATTGTTTCTTACCATGATTGGCTTGCCCTGAAATGTTTTAACTTCTTCTCTTAAGTATTTAAAAGCCTGTTAACAAAGCAGAAAGGAACTTTCATTAGCATTTAAACATTTCATTAAAGCCATCTTTATTCTATCAAGAGAGGTTGGTATTAGCAACTGTTTATAAACTAAACAAAACATTCTGAAGGTGATTACATTGTACAGGTGACAGGAAATGAAAAAGTAAAAATTTAAGACCTTCTCAGCTACAGTTCACATTTATTGTGGAAGAGCTACTATGGATTACTGCAGACAAAATACAGAGGATTAAAAACATCCAAAATATCAACAATTAAAAAATGATTCAATCAGAAAATCTTCAAAGAGGAAGAATAGAACTTAAAAAAAAATCAGTGAGCAATTTTAAAATGTCCCTTTCATAGATATACTTTTGTTTCAAAGGAATATTACTTCTCTTATCTTTAAGTAGGACATGATAACAATTACAAGTAAAACCATTAAGTCAAAACAAACGATTAAGCCAAAATTCCAAGTACTTTTTTGTTTACTGCAGGCCTACTATATAATAGAAATACTAACTATTGAGTACATGGTTCTCAATCCCCATGTTAATGTTAAAATTGTGTGTTAATTAACTGATAGGAAACAAACTGTTCTTAAATTGAAACTGAAAAAGCTTTAGGAAGATGATCAAAAAGGAAACCAATTAAGCAAAAGCAAAAAGGTGACCAAGGGCTGGCTAGTTAGCTCAGCTGCTTAGAGCACAGTGTTGTAACATGAAGGTCATAGGTTTAGATCTCTGTACTGGCCAGCTACCAAAACAAACAAAACAAAACAAGGTTGTAGTCATCTCAAAAAGATAACCAAAGTGCTCACTAGTCAATATAAACATTAGTGTAAGCACACATTTTCTCAATTAAAACATACCACTACTTGTCTTACCACCAGGGCTTATATCAGAAGATAAGTTTTCTTCTTACCTGCTGTGCATCTGTGTCTGATTGGAAAGTGATATACCAGTTACTATTGTGTGCAAACTCACAGCTTATCACTTTGGGGCAGTTTTCATTTTTGAACAAAGCTTTCACTTCCTAAAAAAATACAAAACTTTAGTTAACTATAAAAAAAAAACAAACCATCAATAATGGGCATTTTTTGTTTACTAGTAAGGTTGAACATCTCTTCATGTCTTTTGGTCCTTTCTATTTCTTCACTTGGTAACTGTTCCTGCCTTTTGCCTATTTTTCTAATGAGGGTAGATTATGTTCTGACCCTATTTTATGGTCAGCAAAACAGAAATATTTCATTTCTAGTGGCAAGCAAAATTTTCATTAAAGTCCTCCCTAGTCCTTTTCCTGCCTGGCCTGCCATTATCAAAAAAGTTACGTCCTTTATTAACATTTTCTAGGCACTAAGAATTTTCATGCATTCTCATTTAATCCAGAAGCTTTGTCTACATCAAAGTCATAGATATGAACTCTGTGCAAACATACTTCTCTGTAACTGCTATAACTAGAAACAGAAACTCCAATATATAGATCAGAAAATGATGATTACCAAAACTCAGAATGGTAAAATATCTATTAATAGCTTGAGAGAAGCTTATGAAAGAAAACAACTGGAAGTGAACATTAAGTATCCCTAAAAAGTTTTAGAAGAAAAGGAAACATCTACTGACATACCACCAAAGGTCAGACACGGTGATTTATTCCTCAAAACAACCGTGTTGAATCTTTTAACATCTCCATTTTACAGGCGAGGAAATGGTGGCTCAGATCATTTAACGTACCCACACTATCATGGAAGTGGAACTCAAACCCAGATTTGTATGCCATCAACGTCCATTTTGTCTAATACTATTTGAATTCAAGAAGAAATTTACTAACAACCAACAATTTCTAACTATTAAAAGAATCTGATTAGGTTAAACTATCCTATAAAATATCAAAATATCACCAAATATCAGTTAAAAAAAAAGAAAATACTAAGCTGATTGGATAATCAACATGACAACAGTGTAACCTGTATTCTAACTCCCTCAAATTTTCAATACACTGAATTTAAAAAAGGGATTGTTCAAACTTGTGATGAAACATTCTTGTGTCAAATATTGCTTGAAATAAATAAGTGTAAAACCAGCTAAGTTTTGTGACTTTTGTGAAAGTGGTAAAATATCACCAAATTCAGTTAAGAAAATTTCCATCCAGTCCAGAATTACATTTTTTGGAGAACTATCTGTGGAACTATTAGGCTAGTGGCCCTTGTCTCTATCTTCAAAAATCCATAAATATTCTCCAAATATTTCTAATTTCCTTAAAATGTGTAATATTAATTTATTTAAATCTAAATAAAGTCCCTAATTTTCAGCCTTCATCATTCTACAGGAACAGTTACGTTCACAGATTTACCTTCCAAGAATAAGAAGAGATATCTAGATTTAGAGTAATCAAAAACTTATTCTACCCAACAGGAACCTTAAAGGTCAGTACCCTAACCCCACATTTTTAATATGAATTTCAGTGATCACTGCCTAGGCTGAGTTTCTCTGGCTATTTTAGTCATCTACACTTCCTTTACTTTAATGAACCGTATGCCTTGATCACTATATTTATTATTTCTCATGTCTATGAACTCCTCATATATTCAGAGTATGAACTATAACCATAAAAATGATAATAATGGGTAGTCTTAGACTGTTTTATATGCCACGTACTGCTCAACGCTCTTTATATATTAACTCACGTAATTCTCACAACATTCCATTTAACAGATGAGAAAACTGAGGGAATAGGGGTTAAAAGACAAAGTTTGAAAAGGCCATAGAGCAAGTAAAAAAGCTAGAATTCAAAAGGTCAAAGAGCAAGTAAAAAAACTAGAATTCAAACCCAGATAATCTGACTCTACAGTTCAGGCTCATATCCTTTACACTGTTTCATAATATTACAAATATTCTTCCTATTTTGCAAATTTCCTTTCAATTTATTACTTCTTTTTTTTTTCCTTTTTGTCTTTTTTACTGACCGGCAACGGGATCGCAACCCTCGGTGTTGCACCCGCACCGCGCTCAACCAGTGAATGGGAACCAGTCTCCCCATGGGATCCGAACCCTCGGCGGGAGCCAAGTGCACCCCCAGGCCGGCCCTCAATTTATTACTTCTTTTTTTTTTCCTTTTTGTCTTTTTTACTGACCGGCAACGGGATCGCAACCCTCGGTGTCGTGCCCGTACCAGGGACCGGCAATGGGATCGCAACCCTCGGTGTCGTGCCCGTACCAGGGACCGGCAATGGGATCGCAACCCTCGGTGTTGCACCCGCACCGCGCTCAACCAGTGAATGGGAACCAGTCTCCACATGGGATCCGAACCCTCGGCGGGAGCCAAGTGCACCACCAGGCCGGCCCTCAATTTATTACTTCTGATATACAAATATACAATTCAAATTCAAAGATCTAGTGACAATTTTTTTTCTAATTTTTCTCACTGCTTCTAAGTTTAGGAAATCTTCATCCTAGAGACTTAATTTGAATGACTTTGGGCAAAAAGATTCATTACTAGGGTGTCAAATTGGTTATGTAGCAAGGACCTAAAAATTATTTTCTAAATAATCAATTATAATAAATCAGTTACTGGGCCGGCCCGGTGGCGCACTCGGTAGAGTGCGGTGCTTGGGAGTGTGGTGGTGCTCCCGCCGAGGGTTCGCATCCCATATAGAGACCAGTCCGCTCACTGGTTGAGCATGGTGTGGGCGTGACACAGAGGGTTGTGATCCCGTTGCTGGTCGCGGTACAGGCGCGACACTGAAGGTTGCAATCCCGTTACCGGTCACGAAAAAAGACCAAAAAAAAGGAAAAAAATAAAATAAAATAAATCGGTTACTGATTAATCCTTGCGTTCTTTAACTTATAGTGCCTTAACATGGCAACTTAAAGCTCTGTGTGTGAAGCTCTGTGGTAAAGTGGTTAAGACTTATCGTGGGCTTTAAAATTACAGAGATCAAGTTCAAATCCAGACTCTTATTTAAAAGCCCACGTTTCTTTGGGCAAGTTACTTAACCATCCTGAGGCTCAGTAACTTCATCTGTAAAACAGATTAAAAAAACCTGTCACTTGTAACTGTAAAGTATGCAATACTTGGTAGAATCTAATTATTAAATAAATGTCATTATACATTTATCATATAGAAGGGTCTACTGGATTTCACTGTTTCATTCAAATATTATTATTATTTTATTTTTTATTTTTTTGTCTTTTTTCGTGACTGGTAATGGGATTGCAACCCTCGGTGTTGCGCCCGCACCGCGCTCAGCCAGTGAGCGGACCGGTCTCTATATGGGATCCGAACCCTCGGCGGGAGCGCCGCTGCGCTCCCAAGCGCCGCACTCAACCGAGTGCGCCACCGGGCCGGCCCCAAATATTATTTTATTCTTATACCTGTATCATATCATCTTTAGGACTATAGCTTTGCTCTACATTTTGCTAACCCGTAGGGTTGGGTCGGTTCTGCCTCATTAATCCTTATTAAAAATTTTACTTTTCATTCATTCTTCCAGGGGACTCCTCAAGTTGCCCAAAGAGTCTATTTATATTTCAACTGCCATTCAGTCAAACCAATACATTCAGAGTCAGTATTGCTGCAATACTCAGTCTATCCTCCTTAGGACAGAGAACTGCATCTTTTCCTCCCTCTGCTCCATTCTGGTACTTCACAATTAACAAAACAAATTATTATTTATCCTATTCACAGTAATTGATATGAGGGCATTGACTTATACTTTGCTTGTGTACCTTCTCAATTTGAACAGTTAGCTTTAACAATGATTAATGATTTACCTCTATTGGTGTTGTTTCAGGAATCTCTCTAAGAATCACAATACAACGCTTATGACTTGGTCTCACTTTCTCACCCTTCTCATCAACTTGTACCATGGGAGAAGCTGAAATTTAAAAAGTGACAAGTAGTGATATAATAATACCATTAAAAAACTATTCATTTCAATTTCCAAATGAATAAATTAGCAGAGGCTAGGTTACTATCCTAAAGAAATTAAGTCATAGAATCAAAGATTACAGTTAATGATAAAATTTTTTTCAGATTTATACACAAAGAACAATGTCAAATGTTATTCATTGAACAAATATTCAAACTACCTACTTTGTGACTTAGCATTGCAGTGAGGCTGAAAAGAAGCCTTCAGGGAATACATAACACTAATATATAATAAGGTAAATTCTCAGTATGCAATAACCAATTTCTTCATTCAGGAAATAACAAGTGGGTAGTTAACAGAAATCAGTGTACTTGCATTAGCCAAACACTATTCTGGGGAATGTAATGAGATCTGACACGTGAAGAAATTCTTAAAATTAAAGTCTAAGGAAGCCCTTAAACCAAGAACTATACACAAATAATTATAGTCTGTCCTTGATTTCACCAGATTTACTCTTAGATACTACTACAGAGATCCAGAAGCTATCTTTCAGATGCTGATTTTGAAGAAATATTGAATAAAGATAGTACCACATAGCCAAAACCTTTATTTCTAGTCCCTTCAGAGAGGTAATATGCCACATCTCCCTGAGCAGGAAACTAGAGAGAATAAAAGAAGAGGTTTAGGGTGAAAGCTGGTTATAAGTGCTAGGTTCCAACCTAAACAGATGGGAGATTCTGCTCATCTCTTCGCCAATTTTTTATGTAGACGAGACTGGGTGATTTTAAGAAATGACATTTGTACAAACCAACCAGAAGTTCCATAAATGTTTGTAGCCCTCTCTGGGAATGGAAATCTCTACTCCTATATAAGTCTATTATTAGACTTGGTATATTTAATTTTTAAACATTTTCAACATCACATTTCATATAAAAGTGAAGATCTGCCTTTATTCAGTCAAGCAGTTAAAAAAGCCCATTTAAAAGAAGTTGCCAAGAAATACCGATACAAGACACAAACACCACTAAACATTCTCAGAGCCTCAATCAAAAAATACAAATTCTTTACCAAACCTCAGAGCAGTTTTTGTCAAACTACAGACAGCAACTCATTAGTAGATTGTGAAATCAGTTTAGAATAAAAAATGAGGTATTTAGGAACATTTAGTTTTAACTTGTATAACTGAGATGTCACTGTGTGTAGACACGTGGTGTGTGTATAGGGCTGTGATATAAAATGTACTTCTTACTAGGTTCAAAAGTTTGAAATAGGTTGCTTTAAAGGGTTTGATAACACATAGCTTTCTAATAGCCCAGAAAATGAAATTTAATTCCTCATATTTGTTAAGTGGGCATCAAGATGATCAACCAAGGTGTTGAATTGATACGGAAACTTATTTAAAGATAAACTATTAGAAAATGGGGGTAGGGGGAGTGAGTTAAAAACAATTCCTTGTATAATCAGAAATCAAAATATTTAAAATTTTTAATAAAAAAAATAAGGTAAAAGGTATTATTTACATACATCTCAACACTTCAAGAATTAGATCAGGGTCTGTGGTCAGCTTTTTTACTCCTTCCATGTTGGCAACTGTCCAAATTGGGACGAACTGATCACTATCCATTTGAGATATCAAGTAAAGATCCTTTGACAAATTCTCTCTGAAAGAAACAAACAGAAGTAATAATCCTACAAAACAAGCAATTCTTAAAAAGCACCTAAAGAAAGGAGGTACCTTATTCACTTTTGTCACTAAGTCTAGGGAAACAAAATTATGTATCAGAAATAACACAGCAAACTCTGAAAAGTTCAGTTAAAAGTTCACCTTAAGATACTAACATGGGCCGGCCCCGTGGCTCACTCAGGTGAGTGTGGCGCTGGTAGCGCCGAGGCCGCGGGTTTGGATCCTATATAGGGATGGCTGGTGCACTCACTGGCTGAGCGTGGTGCAGACAACACCAAGCCAAGGGTTGTGATCCCCTTACTGATCAGAAAAAAAAAAAAAGGATACCAACATAATATATATCAGACAGTAACACTTTCACAAAGTTTCTGAATCCTCAAACACATCTGGCCTAAATAGTTTTGGACAATGGATTTTATGGAATTACACTGATATGGAAAGAAGCTTTAATATTAAATAGTACGTTACCAAATGTTACATACAGTGTAGTTCCATCACATGAACACATTATCACTGATGTCATAATACATAACATACAGGAAAAAGTGTAGTTTAACCATGAGTACGACCATGAAGGATTTTCAATTTCTAAATGTATGCATCTTTTATAAGCATGTTTGACTTTTGTAGTTTCAAATGTGTTTAAAATTAAGATAAAATGTTATTTAAGGTACAGTTAAAAAAGAAGATACAGCACTACTATCTTAAACATAAAATCTTGTTTAAAAAACTGATGTAAAGTCAAAGTCATGCCTTGTTATTCACATCAAATATTCTTTGAAGCAGCCCAGCTGTAAATAGCTAGAAGTCTTTTAAGCTGTAAATAGCTTAAAAACCCCCTTCTCAAAGAAGCCTGACCTGACCACCCTATTTAAAACTGCAACCACCCAGGCACTCCTGATTCCCCCCTTCCCTTGCTTATATTGTCCTATTTAATTTTTTTCCATAGCATTTATCACCTACCATACCCATAAGTTGCTTATTTATCACATTTGTTTTGTGTCCCCACCCAGAATATAGGTTCCATGAAGGATCTTTGTTGTTCAATAATGTGTTTCAACAGCCTAGTGCCTGGCAGTGTAGGTTCAAAGGCCTTTACATTCAAATTCTATTAAAATAAGAGTAGTAATTACTTTTTTTAGGTTACAAATGTCAACAAGTGATGGCAACTTGTTTTGCAAGGTGGGGGATAGAAGATACCAGTAAAGGTTAAACTCAGACTTCAGCATGAAAGGAAAAACATATTAATACTGGCCTAATCAATAAGATATTCCTTAAAACTTGAAAATAAGACAATATAAAAATGATCTTTGCACAACTAAAAAGCTGTAGCCTAAATCAACTCTGACTTTCAGCAGGCCTATTCTAATAAAAGTGTGCCAAAACTCTTAGCTAAAGAAACTGTACCTCGTCAGAAGTAAATCAAATTAATGTATATACGGCATCTTAAGATTTGCCTATTCATGAGTAATACCTGATATGTACTAACCGCAATTTTGCCGAGGCACAAATGTCAATTGCCCAGCTGTTTTGAACTGTATCGCAGTCCTAAGTAGGATGCGGTAGATCATGACAAGCAAGGGTTCCCACTGCAACAACTAAAAAGTTTGGATGAATTACAAAAATCATATTTTGGAGATATGGGAGAGCTTCTAAGACAAAATGACTGAAATGCCAGAAAAAAGATTTCTCCCTCCTGAGGGCATTTGCAGATCTTGGCTCAGAGGGACTCTACTGGACAACAAGCAGAGTTTTAGGCAGAGCATGGAGGAATGTGGTATGTGTATTGAACACAGTACTAGCATTATGAATTGGAAATTACAGGAGCCCCAATACACAGCTCATTTTTCCCTTAAGATGTTTCCTGGGTTCTACAGAGGAAGATGGGAGACTGAGAGCCAGCTTGAATAGGCAGAGTAAAATCTGTGTGGTCTTGTGATTAAGTCCCGGTGGAAGGAGAAACCCTGTATCATATACAAATCTCCCCCTTAAGACCTTTGCCAGATTTTGAAGCTGTATGGGTTAAGAGGCTAAAAAGCTAATCTCAAACCTCTGAAGAACAGATCAAAAAAATCTCCTTGGTGTTTCAGGATTAAGGTGACAGAAAACTGCCAAGCTCTAAATCGAAAGCCTGAGGGCCATGCCTAAGGAACAGAGATAAATCAGAGGTGAACTGACTCTAATTAAAATGGCTGGTCAGGGGTCCTGCCAACTGAGGATTAAAAATATTCAGGAAAAAATAAATTGTGTCTATACTGAGCATTTTTTGTCATTATTCCCTAAAGAATACAGTGTAATTATTTACATAGTATTTACACTGTATTAGGTATTAAAAGTAATCTAAAGATGATTTTAAGTATACAGGAGAAAACCAAAACAAACAATAAAGTATACAAGAGGATGTGCACAGGTTACACGCAAAATAAATGGATAGATAGATAGATAAAATGGCTGGTCAGCCCTGACCCAGCTCAATTCCTGACTGGACTAAAGCAATCAACATTTCACTCTATCTGCCTAACATACAAAAGCTCAAACCCTGTCTAGAGAGAAACATTATGTCACCTGAAGTTTCTGTTTCTTTTATATGTAATGTCCAGCACATAATCAAAATTTATAAGAAATGAAAAAGGGCAAGAAATTATGACAGAGAATCAAAAGAAAAAACTCAGACCAAGAAAAAAAAAAACAAACCCCAACTCAGACAATATAAGCAGACCCACATCTAATAATCCAGTTAGTAGGTAAGGATTTTAAAATAACTATTACCAGTATGTTAAAGAAAATTAATTGTGGCTGGCCAATTAGCTCAGTTGGTTAGTGTGTGGTGCTGATAACACCAAGGTCAACAGTACAAATCCCCATACTGGACAGTGGCCAAAAAAAAAAAAAAAAAGAAATTGTATCATACTTAAAACTGATCAGAGAAAAGAAAGCCAGGAGGCTCTTGCTTTTCATCCTATGATATATACTAGAACATAAAGGCAAAGAATAACAAGGAAGGGAAAAAAATGGGAAATATTTAGGACGAAGAATCAATTAAACCTTAGTCAAAAGTGCATTACATGTAAAGAAATGAAGTCTATGATAAAATCCAGGTTTCTAGCTTGAAAAATTGGCTCGATGATCATACCATTCACCAGAGACAGGAAAAATGGAAGGCATTACATTTGCACGCTTATCTAAACTTCTATTTATTTTGGAAAGGGCAGTTCTACATACCGAAGTTTTATGATATCTAAGCTGTAAATATACCTATATAATTCTTACCTGTAACAAGACATCTTGAAATGTTTGCCTGAAAGGACTTCTTATTCAATTGAAGACACTTGTAATATAAATTATCTGCCCATCTCCGTACTACATTGCTAAAAATAACTGTATGAACAAAGGCACAAGAGCCCACTACTAAAAACATAAATTTCTTGAGAACTCTAAACCTGAATACATTCACAGGAAAAGTATCCAATAGAAACTTCTTTATCTTTCTACTGTGAATATCCAATTGAACACTATGCCTTTAAATCTAGTTAAGAAATATTCTGAAAAACAGTACCAAAATATATTATTGAAAAGAAATGATAACCACCACTCTTTTACTCTATTTCACAGGTATTTTACATTTACTAACCAAACAACTCAAAAAAGGAGAATTATCAATAAAAAAATTATTATGTACCGTGAGAAACAGAATTCTAATTGCTTCTTCAGACATTCTTTTAAGTCTTCTGTAGAAATTGCTGAATTGCTCTCTTCTGATGGTAGAAATCAAGAAGGGAAAAAAAGTTAATACCAAGTTGCCATACGTGGCAAACCTTACATATTGTTGTACTCGGATGTCACTAAGTACCCACAAATTAAAATTCACCACAAAACTATATTTTTTATTATTTTTATAATTTGGATAGCTCAAGGTCTAACTAATTTCTTTCAACCTGTCTATTCTTTCTTCAGACAGATTTCATAATAGTTTAAGAATTATTTTATCAAGAAATTAGCATAGCATCATTAATACTAAAAATACTTGGCTACCATGCTGTAAAACACTGACCTAAACACTTTTAAAATGTGATAACTAGGGGCCGGTCCGGTGGCGCACTGCTACAGTGTGCCGCTTGGGAGCGCGGCGGCGCTCCCGCCGAGGGTTCGGATCCCACATACAGACCGGCAGCTCACTGGCTGAGCGAGGTGCGGGCGCAACACCGAGGGTTGCGATCCTGTTGCCGGTCCGGTACGGGCGCGACACTGAGGGTTGCGATCCGTTGCCGGTCACGAAAAAAGACGAAAAGGAAAAAAAAAAAAAAAAAACAAAAAACCATAAAATGTGATAACTACTTATTCCTCTAATGAAAACTCAAAGAATAAAAGCAATAGTAATCTAAACTTGAAGACAGAAACCAGCTAAATCAAGTGGGATATATTTATATAACCACACCTGTTTTCCTAGAAGTAAATCTGATGTTAGTCACACTCCTTAAATTTCTCTCTTAATACTCTTTTCTCTTCATTCCTTGATGTTAGAGTAATCTACCTTCCCAAACATTTTTAAAGCATGCAAACATCCAAAGGATCAGATCAACTCTACCAGCCTTCTGAGCTTTCTATTGTTTAAACCCAGAACGTGAGCCCTTTTTTCAGGAATCAAGCCTGTGAAACCATCACTCTCTTATTAGAATCTTACACAAAACATTACAGACTAAAAGCATATAACATGCCCTCTTCTTAAAAAGCATTAATGTTAATATAGGCTAAATTTCCTTTAAATATACAGACAATAGGATGTATATGGAGCTAAATAAATTCTATGATTTTTCCACTAAGTTGTCTCACTACTCAAGAATCAAAATATTAGACATTAACTTCATTAAAAATGAATATAAGCACTTTTTCTATTTCTATGTATATGCAATCTTTCTAATACAAAACTCATTCACTGAAATGCTAGCTAAATGAGCAATCAATTCATTTAACTTTCTAACATTATTTATAACAAACTCATTAAAACACCAACTGATTGCCATATCACTTAAACCAAACCCATGTTCAAAGTAGCCAGTGGTTAGGTATACTCGTATTATGATCAAAGGTAGGAAGAACACACTACCTTAAATTATCTCATCGTATAAGCAGATAGACCTTAGAAATCTAGTCCAAATACCTATAATAAGGTAATACAGGACGAAAGTTTATACACCTTGCCTGAAGTCACCTAGCTACTTAAAAACAGAAACTGAAATACCTACTCCACATTACAATTATTTTTCAGAAACCCTTCAGATATTAGAAAAGTAAAGTTAGGTAGTCAGAGTCTGTGGTTCATTTTTAGTTTCTTTCAAATTTTGTCTATTTTAAATCCAAGTAACTAATAATCCATGATGGTTAAACAAATGTGAAAAAAACATTTCACAAGTTGAATTGTAGCAGAACTCATGTTTTAATCTCTTCAACTGAACATTTGTAAACACATTTCATGTTGATAAAGGTGACAGGAAAATTGATAGAACCTGCATTAATCCCAACTAATAAACTGAGAAACCTGAACCCTGTGAAAGATTGTAATTTAGGTGTCTTCTATTTTGATTTTTCCACATTACTTTTAATTTCATATTTCAATAGTACCCTCATAAAGTAAATACTCTTTTTAAAGTTAGAAATTTCATGTTCGAGTATTTGAAAACAGTATTTATAACAATCACCTAACATTTCATTAACATAAGGTTCTTTTCAAATAAAAAAACAATTTGACCAATGCCTTAGATTTATCAGAATAATGATAAAGAGACTGCGTGTGAAGAGGGAGAGAGGCTAGTGTACTGAATTCTCATTTTACCAACAAAACCATAAAGTTTACCGGAAACATCATATATTTGGTAACTCAGATCTTCTGGTCCTAAAATCATTCCATCAGTTGGTTCTTCAATGCCTGTAGTATTTCTTGTGGTTTCACAAGATGAAGAATACATTATTTCATATTCCTTACATATATCTTCTGAAAGCTCTGTATTACCTGTATTAAAGAAAAGACATTGAAAGTAAATAGGAGTTCTTTAAATCCTATCTTTAGGAACTATAGGCAGTATATCTCCTATAACAAGATTGCAAGGAAGTCTATCCAGTTGGGAAAATGCCCACATGGTTTTTTTTAGTTGTCTCCCCCAGGAAGGTAAGTTTTGACCATTACGGAAAAGCTAAAATGATTAACAACAGCTAAAACTTATATAGCACTATCCATATATCAGACTGCTCCAGGCACTTTACTTACTTCTCAGAAAATCCTATGCTGTAGGTAATAATTATTGTTTCGGTTTTACAGATGGAGGAAACAAGCACAGAAAAGTTAAGTCACTTGCCCAAGGTCAAACAATGAGTAAACAGCAGAGCCGATAATGGTAGATCAAAACTAATTTATATGTGTGTTTTTTTGGTTTTTGGTTTTTTGGGGGGCAGCTGGATGAAAGGGAACCAAACCTTTGACCTTGGTGTTACAAGGCTGTGCATTAACCACCTGAACTAACCAGCCAGCCACCAAACCAATTAGAAATTACATACTATAGTTATAAATAATATTAAAAATATAATCATATAAAAATATTTACATAATGATATAAAAATAATAATTTTTAAAATTAATTTATAAATATAAATGGGTTAGATGCTTGACCCAAGGACACAGCTACTACTTGAGTGACAATCCATTCATGTTGGATATAAATGAGAATTATACAAACTACAGATTAAACATTTATAAATGTATTTAATCAAATAATCAAAGGATGTATCTCAAAGTTCTATAAACTGGTTTGGTCATACATTTAACCAAAATATGCTTTTTCTGATGAAATACTTAGGACTTACCCTCAGGATGAGATCCTGATGTGGCTGCTGTTTCATGCCAACTTTCAGTTCCTTGAGTTACTGGAATAGTATCAGTATTTCCAGGAGGAATTTCTTGCCATACTTTGGCATTAGGATTTAAACCAGTTCCTTTAGATGTTACCTGCTAAATAATCAAAGGATGTATTTGTAAATCTTAAAAGTCAGTGCAGTAAAATTATAAATTGATAAAGGGCTTTTCTATTACTTAAATGTGGGGGGGAAACCCAATAGTAATATTAAATAAATAATTTAATAATAAATAAATATTTAAGTTTTTGATCAACTTGAAAATATAAAACTTTTAATGTAGATGAATTTTAAAAACTTTTATAAAATTTAGCTACTTATATAATAAAAATATATCTCTATAAAATATTTTAAAACAGAAATACTGCTTTATCCCACCCTACTAGCAAATGTCATAAAATGTATTCGAACTATTCAGTTATCTTTGAGACAGTGTGTTGTGTATATAGAGCAAATTTTTGAGTTATATATGGCAATTTTCTAGAGTATATAATTTTTTTTGCCATCTACGCTGTGACAGAGATCTTTAAGGATGCATGATTCATTCTATCACCGGAAATTTTATCCCAGGTCAAAAACAGTGATCTGCCTTATACTGAAATGCTCTTTTCCATCTGTCCTGGAAGTGTATATTCTTAATGTCAACAACATAACTATTTAAAATACTGCCATTTAAAGCGATTCTTTGCATGCATTATCTAATCACAGACACACAGAGATGAAAAGCAGATACTGAGCATGCAGTGTGGGCAGGGAAAAGAAGATGAAAAAGTAGAGAGACAGAGGGCCGGCCCGGTGGCGCACTGGATAGTGCGCCGCTTGGGAAGCGCGGTGGCGCTCCCGCCGAGGGTTCGGATCCCACATACGGACCGGTTCCCGCTCACTGGCTGAGCGAGGCGCGGGAGCGACACAGAGGGGTGCGATCCCGTTGCCGGTCCCCGGCCCGGGCCGGGG
>NW_007726566.1:25148-63179 GCF_000696425.1 Galeopterus variegatus | reverse complement strand
AAAAAAAAAAAAAAAAAAAAAAAAAAAAAAAAAAAAAGTAGAGAGACAGAGAAAGGAAGAAGAGTGGATGAATGTACCTCTCTCACCTCATCCAACCAAACGACAGGGCTTGATCCTTCTCAAGCACATTAATGACCCTGAGAAAAGTTCATCCCCTTTCCAGAAAGTTGTCCTGTTGACTGTAGGCCCTTCCCCTGGATGGGCCTACAGAAGGTGGACACAATGGGCAGGGAATTAATTAACTCAAGCTTATGACCTGCCGATACTCTCCCACTACTCTCTCTCTGGTAGGCCACTGATTTGGAGCTGAGTTCACTGGTGAATGTGATTTAGGCAGTTAGGTACAGCATTAATTTCTGACTGACAGAAGAATAGAAAAATGAGAAGCTTGTCAAAGCCTAAACCTCCTGCCATGTGAACAGGATTTAATTAAGTATGAGGGTACTTCCAAAAGTTCATGGAAAGATTCATATTATCTTTCAATTCTATTTTCCCACAAACTTTTGGAAGTACCCTCATATTCTTAAATAGAAGAAAATCTGTGTTTATTTACTTATTCTCCCTCTCTTTCCTCAATTCTGAGAATAGCAGTTATGTTCCTACCCAAGAAAAGAGCATAGTAAAAGCACAGCTCTCAGAAAGAGATATCTAACTTCTGAACCTTGATAAATACAAAGAGTATGACACTCATTTAACGAATAAGATCCATACATGAAAAAGATACAGTGAAAGGGCCATATACCTACTAGGAATATCCCTAACTCACAGGACTGCTATGCAGAGTAGTATGTGGCTTTAGTTAAGCAAAATAGTTATTTCAAGGTAGTTTATAATCACTGTCTAAACACATAATGATTAAAGCTCTGAAATCATACCTGAATCCAAACCACAGCTCTAACATGAACTTTTTGGAGTGGGGGGAGGGGTGACTGGCTAGTATGAGGATCTGAACCCTTGACCTTGATGTTACAACACGATGCTCTAACCATCTGAGTTAATCACCTAGCTCTAAAACGAACTATTGTGTGATCCTGGGAAAATTTCTTAACTTAACCGAGCCTCAATTTTCTCAAATGTAAACTGGGGTAAAAATTCCTTATTTTAAAAATTAAATTACACTAATGCTTGAAAAGTAGTTAACACTCAGTATAAAGTAGATACTCCATAATCTTTTTCATACACTATATTGGTTTTGAATAGAAGGCAATTCTGCAGTCTCAACCTCAAAAGTATACTACACAAACAAATGCATTCCATCAAAATAATTACAAAGTTAAAAGCTGAATGTAAACTATTATGTCATAGCAAATTAGCAATGAACAGACAAAAATCACAAGATAGATGACTATACATAAAACTGTAACAAAAAACTAGAAATAGGGAAACAAAGTGCCATTTAATAATTAGATTAGCAAAGCACTTAAAAATAATATCCAGACTGGCATAGAACTGGCCAACATCCGTTACTGGAGACCACATAAAATCATGCAACTCATATTGCCACATATTTGCATATATAAAAAAAAATTACTTATAAAAGCCAAGAAACGAAAATAACCCAAAGTCAAACACGCAAGGAACAAAGGAAATTATGATATACTCACTAGGTAAAGTATTACACAGCCATTCAAAATTATAAAGATCTCTAAATAACAATAAAAGTAAAATTTAAAAAAAAAGAAAAAAACCCCACAAAATTATCACATTGACACATTTTATACAACCTGAAGGGATACTAATGTACCACAAAGAAAAAAACTGCTGTTCATTAAACTATAACACACCAAACATTGTAAGATGTATCCCAATTTTCAGAGAAATTAATATGTACAAAAATATGTGTAGTGGGGTCAGTGAAATAAGGTAAAGTAATCAAAACTGAAAAATACTTTCACATAATTAAGTGGAAAAAACCCATAACCACCATTATAATAAAGCAAATGTGTTAAGCAATTCTGTGGGCTAGGCACTGTACCGAATGCTTTACACATCTATCATCTCACCTACTTCTTAAAAACAGTCCATAAGACATGTACTGGTATGTCTCTTTTACAGATTGCCCAATTATGAGAGGCACAGAGAAATAACATACCCAATTAAAGACACAGAGATTAAGCATGAAGTCAGGAATCAAACTCAGGCAGCCTGACTCCAGAAAGAGTATTAACCAAAGAATGATTACAGCTCATAGATTACTACAATTGCAAAATGTACCTAAGCATGTGGACATGGGCTGGAAGGGAACATGATCTGCTGCAATAATGAGATCAGATTTTTTCCTTGTAAGGCATTCCATTAAAATGTTGCTTTGAGGGGCTGGCCCGGTGGCGCACTGGATAAGTGCGCCGCTTGGGAAGCGCGGCGGCGCTCCCACCTGAGGGTTCGGATCCCACATACAGACCGGTTCCCGCTCACTGGCTGAGCGAGGCGCGGGAGCGACACCGAGGGTTGCGATCCCGTTGCCGGTCCCCGGTCCGGTACGGGGGCAACACTGAGGGTTGCGATCCGTTGCCGGACACGGAAAAAAGACAAATAAAATAAAATAAAATAAAAAATAAAATGTTGCTTTGAGTCACAAAAATTATGAAACTTAAAATAAAAAAGCTAATCACATCTTCTAGGGATTTTTCAAACCAGAGCATAAATGTTACAGTGTCTAGTTCATAAAATCAAAGACAATAGTCACATATTCCCTTTCAAGCACATTAAAGATATTCCACTGCTTTCTGGGTTGCACTATTGCTAACAGGAAATCAGCAATCGATCTAGCTGCCATTAGTAATCTCTCTCTCTGGTGGCTTAATCTTTGTCAATGATGTTTTGCATTTCTGTGAACATTAAGTGTGAAATTCTTTCTTTCATTATTGTACTTGGGATTCAGTGGGCTCCCTTGAAATATGATATTTCTTTCATCAATTCTGTACAATTCTCAGCAAACATCTCTTCAAATATTGCCTCTTCACCAACTACTCTATTATTTCCTTCTGGAACTCCAATAAAATATGTATCACACCTTCCTACCCTATGTCAACCTCTTCCCCATTTTCCATTTCTCTGCTTCTCTAATTGCATTCTGAGCAATTTCTTAAGATCTTTCTTCCAGGTTCATCAATTCTCTTGAGGTGTTTCTAAGATGCTGATGTTCAAGCTTCTCCAGTATGTTTCTAAGCTCCTCATTTATATTTCTCATTTCTTAAGAGTCCCTTTTGGTTCTTTTTTTCAAATCTATATGACCAATTTTCTGTTTCTTGATCATCCTTTCAGTGTCTTCCTTCTTCCTCTAAGCATATTAAAACATTCAAATCTTATAGCCTATTATCTGATAATTCCAATATTTGTAGTCTTTGAGGACTTGATTTTGCAACTTGTCGTTTCTGCTAAGTCATGCTCATGATGACTTACATGCTTTATGATTTTATATGGTAAGCCCATTTTCCTTGGAACTTGAATATTATGTTTAAATGGGCACTTAAGGAGAGAATCTGTTTTCCTTCTGCTAGATGTCTGCCTAGAAGGAGTGGCCAATTTTGAATCACTATAAATTTTCAACTTGGATTTTCTGGGAAAACACAGGTAGTGTGAATTTTAGACCTACTCTGGCATCAAAGAGGATGTGTAGTCAGAATTATCACAGAATACCTCTCCTGCACCAATCCAGAGCCAAGGCTAAAACTGACAAGTTTCCTTATCACTGGGAAAGCTTGGGATTTTTCCTTACTTTACCTGTGTCCTGCTAAAGCTCTAGGCCACCAAAAATCAACGGATGCAATGGGCAGCCTCAGTTTTATTACCTGCTTCTTCCCGGTTGTTTTTGGTCTGAAGATTTCATTTGCTTTTTTAAAACAACAACTTAAAACTCTGCTTAAAAATATTTTTCTAAGTATATTTTAACCAACATTTTCAGGTGGTTTCCAGAATATCTAATTCATAATATTTCTAGAAAACATATCAATATTTTGTCTTAATAAAGCTAAATTAAAAAGTGATTCCAACAACTGAGAGCCAACTATGGTATAGCTGAAAAAAATTAACTTTATTCTGCCATCCAATAATCATGTAATCATCCTCAGTTTCCTCATATTTAAAAACACAGTGTTGGGCCGAGCCCGTGGCGCACTTGGGAGAGTGCAGCGCTGGGAGTGCAGCGACGCTCCCGCTGCAGGTTTGGATCCTATATAGGAATGGCCGGTGCACTCACTGGCTGAGTGCAGTGTGGGCGACACCACACCAAGGGTTGCGATCCCCTTACCGGTCACGAAAAAGACAAAAAATAAATAAATAAATAAATAAAAATAAAAATAAAATAAAAACACAGTGCCTACTTTATCAAAATTCCTTACAGTTGCTATAAATCTTGGGCACCCAATTTCATTTGTTTTTGTCAATGTTTCCTCTTTCCCTCTTGTTGTCTGTATTCTATTATCACTATACTATAATAGCCTAAAACACATTCTTTGCATTTAGGCAGATGGCTCAGGAAAGGCAGAACCTAGGTCATTGTCTTCTTTATATTTCAGCCATTAACATAAACCCTCAACCATTTATTTAAATGAAATAGCAGAGGCATATGTGCAAATAATGAGTTAAGTTTGGCAACTTTATCTACCATTCGGATGGGCTAGAAGATCAGAGTCAATGAAATCTTCCTTTTTTTTCATGTAGCCTGAGTTCTGAGATGGAAGTCGTTTACTATGGAGCACTTCTTAGCTTTTGGTTTCAGGGCTGCTAGAAGCTTTTACAATAACATCATAACCAACAACAAAATACCAAATCTTGCAGGGGAGCAAAAGCATCTTTGAAGTAGCACCATGAATAACTATAGCAACATCCGGCTTAGAGATGTTAATTCACAACTCCCTCACTACATTAGCTCAGGGAAGAAATCAACTAGTTTTCCTATAGCCCCACCAGGACAGGTAACAAGATATTATTTTAAAACTTCTAAGTAGCAATTTTAGAAAGCAAGACACAGACCCACAAATTGTGCTTGCTGTATCAAAAAGTATCTTATCAAAGATTTTTATCAGTCAGTACTCAGAATCAGAACTCTGTATTAAGCACTAAATGCCAAGATTCAAATACCCCTTACTACTGCCAGCACCAAAGCCACGTCTCCATTAGGAACTTAACCTGGCAACTTTTACCTCCACTTAAAACTAATCATTCCTACTGCCACTCTTGAATGCAAAATAGCAGTTATGAATATCTTCCTTACATTGTGCACTTCCAAAGAAAAGTCACATGTGCGTGTGTCTGACTAGTCACTTCTGGGTTAACAATTGAGAGGCAACTAGATACAAGAGACTTAATAGATACAAGAGAACCTGGGAACTTGAGTTCTGACTAGTACATACACTGGAGAGACCTGACTCAGATTTTGGGCATTTCTGCAAATGCAGACAGCTGATCAAAAATTTGAAGGTCACAAATACAACAAATATTCACTATAGGATATTAGGTTAATATTTAACATACTAAATACAAAAGGATACCTCAAAAAGTTCATGGAAAAATGAAATTAAAAGGTAATATGAAGCTTGCCATAAACTTTTTGAAGTGCCCTCATATATTATGCCATACATAATGAATTTATAAATAATTATCCAAATATATTGGGGGATTATACTAAAAAAAATCACCCTTTACTGATAGAATGCACTGTTCCATTAAATATTTAATAATAAATCAAAATAATAAATGTATGCCTTTCAGCAGCATGCTACCCATAAATCTGATGTGTCCCTTGCTAATGATGCCAACAATAATCAAAGCATAAGGTCTATGGCATATAGACATGCAGTTCTCCTGGGTATATTTATATTTTTCACCAAGCCTAGTTAAGAATATGCACTCTATGGGCTAGACAGTTAGCTCAGTTGGTTAGAGCACAACTTTATAACAAAGTCTCGGGTTCGGATCCCCACACTGGCCAGCCACACACACAAAAAATAATAATAATAAAATAAAATAAAGAGTATACACTCCAAAGACCATTTAGGCACACAACGTGTATACAAGGTGCATACTGCAGCACTTATCCCATGAATGAAAAAATGAAAACAGCCTTGAAGTCCATCTATAGACGAATGGTCAAATTAAATGTGATATTCTCTCTCTCTTTTTTTTTTTGGCTGTCTGGTATGGGGATTGAACCCTGGAAATGTGGTATACCTATTAACATAAAAAGCTATGAAATAGTTTAAAAAAAAAAAAAAAGGCCTATATGTAAACTAATATGGAAAGTATTTCAAGACCTTTTATTCAGTGAAAAATTAAGTTGTAAAACAATAAACCCTTTGCTTTATCATTTATGTTAACAAACACAAAATCACGGTTTAGATAAATAAGAGGTACTTCAAAAAGTTTGTGGAAAAACAGAATTAAAAGATAATATGAATCTTTCCATTAAACTTTTGAGGTATATAAAAAAATAGAAAAGGCCTGGAAGGTTATAACACCAACCTGTTAACAACAGTACGACAAATTACTAAAATATTTGCCAAATAGAAAATGTGCAAAGGACAGGCAGGGATATTTAATTACAACATATCACTTTTACCTATTGAACTGTCCTGTCCAGACTTGATACCATTTTGACAATTGTATAAAGAAACAATCAGTTCACTGCTATAATTTGTATAACTATTTTGAAAAGTAGGTGATATTTATTAACAGCTTTAAATATATTCTTTGGTCCAGAAATTCTACTTGTCAGACTTACTCAAAAGAAATAGATATACAAAAATATACAAGTACAAGAATGCTTACCACACAAATTTTATAATTGGGAAAAATTAGAAACAAACTGTAGAATATTTGTTCAATAACTTTAGTTCATCCATATAATAGAATATACCAGAGCCTTAAAAACCAGACTATATGTAAAACTGGTAAAATCTGAATATGCTCTGTGAACTGAGGCCACCAGAGGTGGGTGGGGGTTAGTGAGAAATTGGTAAAGGGCCCAAAAAATTATTACATTTTTGTAATGTTGTATGTACTAATTATCCTGACTTGAGTATCACATATTGTACAGGTATTTATATTCAATGCTATACCCCACAAATATGTACAATCAATTATGTTTCAATTAAAAAAAATGAATAAGCTCTATGGACTGCATCATTGTCAATCTGCTGGTCTTTATACCACATTACAGTTATGCAAAGTGCTACTATTTAGCTTAACTGGGCAAAGAATACACAGGATCATCCTGTACATTATTTTGCAACATCTTGTGAATCTATAATTATGAGTAAAAGATTTTTTAAAATGGGGGAAAAAAGAGGTCACAAAACTTGGAAAAAATAAAGTAAGTCAATACCTTATAGAAATGATTCAACTTTGTAGATATAATACACAAACATAGGAAAGACCAGAGAAACCAAAATATTAATTTTCCCACTGGTCACCATTTTCTATTTTCATTTTTGTGCTTTTAAAAAATTTTCCCACTATTAACATCTATTACTTTTATGTTTTTTTTTTCCTTTTTGTCTTTTTTACTGACCGGCAACGGGATCGCAACCCTCGGTGTCGCGCCCGCACCGCGCTCAGCCAGTGAGCGGGAACCAGTCTCCACATGGGATCCGAACCCTCGGCGGGAGCGCCGCCACGCTCCCAAGCGGTGCACTCTCCAGTGCGCCACCGGGCCGGCCCCTTTTATGTTTTCTTAAATCGACAAAAATTGTATGTATTTATTGTGTACAACATGTTTTAAAATACATATACATTGTGGAATGGCTAAAGTGAGCTAAATAACATATACATTATCTCACATACTTTTTTTGTGGTGAGATTTTTACTTTTACAATCAGAAAATACGTAATGACATATATAAAATGCAAATTAAAAGACATCTCAAGTACGAAAATCATCCTTGATAAATGACACAAAAGGACTACGTCTTTAAAGAAGAAAGTTTATAGAAAGCCTATGAACTGATAAGCACAAACAAGCAAAAAGAAAATTCACAGCAAGGAGTATCCAAAAAGCTTAGATGGAAAAATGTTCAATCTCACTAATTACTGAAGAAATGCAAAACAAATTAATAATCTCATTTTAACCTATATAGCGAAGTTTTACAAATGCCTGATGCTGACAAAGATGAAATAAATTGAGCACTAGTCAAAATTGGTACAACATTTGGAAAGCAATTTTTCAGTACTGATATTAAAATCTTTAAAATGTTCACACTTTGGCCTACTATAGTGAATTTTAGCCTATAGGCTTTGTATACAGGGTTGTTCTTTGTAGAATTATTTAAGATTAAAAAAAACCCAAGCAAACAAATAACTGGAAACTGAAAATCTCCAGCAAAAAAAGTTGGAGTTATTTTCCTATAACAAACAGTCTGAAAAAAAGACATAATAATAAATCTGACCAGTCAGTTTAACTAGGACAAAGTCTAAATTTTTCATTTAAATTCTAGGTAACCAAGTTTGATTCATTTTTTGGCTAAGGTTTAATAAAGACTTCCATCAAAATCTTTCTCTCACAGAATTAGAAGTCTTTGAGGCTACACAGTAGCATAAAATTAAAGGATGTAAATTGTCCAAGTGCTTGCTGAAACTATCTGCTAACGTACACATGGTATGCAAGTACACAGATACTCAACAAAAATATCCATACTATCGGTAAAACTGACAGTTCAACCACCACCTCTATCTCTAAGCAATATATATATTTAATCCGCAAATAAGCCAGAAGCAGCCCCAATTATTGGCCCATTTTATGCCAAATTCAATCTGGAGAGAGATATAAATAAGAGGAAAAAACAGAAATATCAAATTCATGTCAAAATGATATCATCCTGTCCTAAGAGACAGCAGTTTTAAAGTAAAAGAACCAAGAATTAGGGAAAAAAAAATCACCATAAATACAGTGAAACCATCTCTTCGGACATACATAACCTTTTGTTTTACTTACCTATTTACTATCAGAAAACAGAAATCCCATGCCACTTAACCCCATAAATGCTGTAAAACAGAAATAAAATGTATAAATTGATTAAATTTATTTGCCCTATGGCAGATCAATTATCCAGGTACTATTTTTACATCTCCAATATATATATTTTTTCCTTTTTGTCTTTTTTCGTGTCTGGCAACGGACCGCAACCCTCAGTGTTGCGCCCGCACCGGACCGGGACCAGCAACGGGATCGCAACCTTCGGTGCTGCGCCCGCCCCTCGCTCAGCCAGTGAGCGGGAACCGGTCTGTATGTGGGATCCGAACCCTCGGCGGGAGCGCCGCCACAGCGCTCCCAAGCGGCGCACTGTAGCAGTGCGCCACCGGGCCGGCCCTCCAATATTGATAAGGCCCTTAAATTACAAGGACTTTAAAAAAGAAAAAAAAAAAAAATCTGTCATTTCAACCAGCATGGTAACTTCAGAGTCTTACCACAAGATGCATAGGGGTATTTTACGGAAAGTAAAAATAAAGTGGGAAATCTTCACTCATTCTGAGAGAGAAGAATAACAACTAACATTTATGGAACACTTAATTTATCTTCATAGCAACCTCAGTTAAATACTATTATCATCCACATTTTACAGATAAGGAAAAAGTTACTTTACCATTACGTAGCCTGCCAAAGGCTACTCAGCTAATAAAACAGGCAGGATTTGAATGTAGGCAGTCTGGATGCTTTTGGCCACTACACTACAGTTGCCTTAGAGGAAACTTTAAGACAACTAGTTATACTTCATAAGGAATACTGTAAATCTCTTCTCCAAGCCAAATGACCCCAGGCCCCCAGTTTTGCCTAGAGTGGCTAAGGATCCAGAAGAAATGAATACAGAGTAGCTACCAGATAAGAACTAGGGTCCCAGTCCCCAGAAATCAATCTAGATCTGCAAATGATTTCCTAAGGCCAAAGTACAGCTAATTCTCAGTTAAAGAAAAAAAAAAAAAAAAAAGATATTCATGGCATCTTACACAATAAAATTAATCCTCTATCACAAAGCACTGAGCCTAATCTGAAATGATTTTGCCTGCAAACTCCACAAAGGCAGTGACCTTGTCTATGGTTTACTGCTCTTTAGTACACTGAATAGTGACTACCACATAGGAGGCCAACAATAAAATTTGTTGAATATATATATATATACTAGATTAGTGTTTCTCAAACTTTAATGTGCATAAGATCTTAATAAAATGCACCTGCTCTGAAAATATAATCAAAGACTTCTCCCTAGAAAGTTCTGCATGAGACTCATGAATCCCCTTATTAAAGATTAAAAGCTCTATTAATAGATATCCAACATTTAGCATTTAAACAGTTTAGATAGTCCCTAAAATACTGAGCCATTTCCTCAATTGGTCTGCTAATAAATGGCTAACTACACAAATGAATTTAAACATAACTCAGACCTCAAATATCAATATTAAATAGCAAAACAATCCTTTTTCAGGAAACAGTGCCTTTTTACTCCTAGTGTGTATCAAAGTCAGCAAATCCTTTGTTACTTTCAAATGTAAATGACCAGAAACAGATGAGAACTTATCTTTCTTAGCACATATGAAAGCAGCAGCTTACAATGATATATAGTCCTTTACCTTAACCGTCAATCCTCTTAGCAACACTGTGAGATAGATATTAAAATTATCATCATATATTAATTAGCATTATCCTCTATTTACAGATAAGGAAACTGAAGTTAAACAACTTGCCCAAAGTCATACAATTAGAAAGTAGCCAAGACCTAACAAAGATTTAGACAGACATAGGCAACCTGCCCTCAAGCCCATGTTTTTAGCCACTTTTATGAAACATTATATATAAATGTATCTTATTACTACTCAATCACTGCCCTCCGTTTTTTTCCTTCCTCCAACTCAAAAGGCTAGAATAATCTCATTTCCCTTACCTTGCTCAACTGCAACTTTTTGTCTTATAAATTTACATTTCCCATAGCCAATTAAGTAACAAGTCTTTTAGTACCAATTTATGTGCACTATGTTGTTTTGTTAAGGATATGAAAGAAAAAAACAACAAACTCTTGCCAATACACAGCAAATCTCTGATCTCTATGAAAAATTAAGTTGTCATACAAACCAGGACATTTCTGAGAAACAGGGATGACACATCTGGCCCAGGAAATAGGAGTATACTGTGAACATCCAGGGCAAAATGAGAAGTACGGTCATCTTACCTGTTTTGTAGTAAGTGTATGAAATACTGGCTATGTGCTACACAAACCCTGCATTACTCTTGACTTTTTGGCCCTGACAAGAAAGTCCTTTTCTCTTTCCTCAATGATATATAAACCCAGCAGAGCTTAACTCCTCACCCCTGGAAGTTGGCTTTATGCATGCATTTAATATCCGACCCCCAGTAATACTCATCTAAAGTACTCCTGTCTTTGGTTTAGAGACAGTCATTTATTAATACAGAGATATCCTATGAACCAAAGATTGGTTTCAAGTGTTCTGACAAGGGAACAGACAAGAGAGGAAATATGAGTACGTAATATTTAAAATTTTAAAATTTACTTATTTTTACACTAGAAAAAATATTTTTTCAAGAGTAAATATAAATTGCTTATTTGCACTTTATCATTCGTATTCTTTTAAATATTGCATATGAATGTGTATTTTAACATACTGTAATTTTCATTTTTAAAAGTTTTATTTGCCCAACCAAAAGTATACTCTTCAACTATAAAAAATTTTAAATAAGGTAATTAACTTGTTTGGCTTCCCCCAAATCAGAGTAAATTAAGTAACAAGGCTGGGATTAGAACTCAAAAGTTATACATTTCTGGGCCGGCCCGTGGCTCACTAGGGAGAGTGCGGTGCTGATAACACCAAGGCCCCGGGTTCGGATCCCATATAGGGATGGCCGGTTCGCTCACTGGCTGAGCGTGGTGCTGACAACACCAAGTCAAGGGTTAAGATCCCCTTACCGGTCATCTTTAAAAAAAAAAAAAAAAGTTATACATTTCTTAAATCAGTGCTATCTCACACTAGTTTTTGTAATTATCAGTGCAACTATTATGTAATTCAATAAACTTTCCAGAAATATTTACTATGTAAAGCACAAATTTCAGTGATTTTTGGAAGGCAACTACTTATATACTGACAATTTATATCACTATATACTTGCTGTGAGGATTAAATGATTGTGTATGTCAAGCCCTCAGCTGGACTGTATTATAAGACTTAATCATAAACACCACAAGCACAACCTAACTCTCAGAAGACATTATTATTCTCAAATTACAAATAGGAATTTGAGGCTCAGAGAAGTTATGTTACCTGTCTCAGGTCACACAGTTAACATTTGAACTCAGGATCTCAAAGCTCTTACAGAAAATCACAGTGTAGGGCTAGCCAGTTAGCTCAGTTGGTTAGAGCCAGGTGCAGATAAAACCAAGGTCCAGGGCTCAATCCTTGTACGGGACCACCACCAAAAAAAAAAAAAAAGAAAAATCAAAGTGCATAATACCAAAGACTTAGTTTTCAATAAGACTAGAAATCTGCCTCCACATTAAGCTTTAAAGAAAACAAAGTTTAGGCGAAGCACTGATTATAGAATGATAAATCTAAATGTTACAAAAACTATCAGAGCCAAAGGGTCACTTTCTATTTTCATTTAAGGATATTCAAAAAGGCTAGAAATCATTTTTTGTAACTTCACAATGATAGCTGGATTGAGTTTCTCAACTTCCTCTACTTTCTACTTCCCTGCAGTACAGACTCAGACTCCATTTCTAACTACAGGGTCAAAATCTTGTTTCAAGCTCCAAAGTAGAAGAACAAAAATCTCAGATTTGAAATATTCATGTCTAGTACTAAGAATTACTTCCATTAGCTGGTAAGTAATATGGAGCTGGCAGACAGCCCAAACAAACCCAAGCTGATCAAAACACAAAATAGTTGGATATCAATATTTCTAGTTACTGGTTTTTTACATACTGTAATCTGAAGCACCCTGGGGTACCCTTACATTTTTATGCTCACTTCTCAGAATTCTTTTCCACTTTTTCCTACTTCATTTTCAGTCCATCATAAAAAAACTGATAAAAATAAAAACTTATTCTCAGTCAGAGGTGGTATCTAATATTAAACTAATGGGAGAAAACTTAGTACTGTACTTAGGGTGAAATGCATAACGCTACCTATGATTAACATAAAATTAATAAAAAATTATCTAGGCAAATGTCCCACATCTTATTTCAGCCTAAGACTAACCTAAAACTTAAAAACAGAAAAGAAAACAGACAAAAATTTCTTTAATTATGTAAAATCTAGGGGGAGAGGGAAATAAGAAGTTACTGTTTAATGGATAGAGTTTCAGTTTTTCAAGATGAAAAGAATTCTGAAGATGGATGCTGGTAATGGTTGCACAATAACGTGAATATACTTAAAAATAAAGATGATAAAAATAGTTAAGATGATAAATTTTATGAGTATTTCACCACAATTAGAAATAATTTTTTAAATTACGTAAGAATTATTAGAACATCAGAGGGTGTACAAAAATCACTACTACCTAAATAAGTGGTGTAAGTATTCATTTTCAGCAAAAAACTCAAGACATAAAATCCCCATTTCCACAGTCATTAAAACACTGCCAAATGGGCTGGCCAGTTAGCTCAGTTGGTTAGAGCGCAGCCTTGTAACACCAAGGTCAAGGGTTCGGTTCCCCATACTAGTCAGCCACCAAAAAAAACCCAAAACAAAACACTGCCAAACAACTAGAGCAAGCAGAACTCATTGAAAATATTAGAGGGGAAAAACAGTCTGAAAAATGAACAAAATGTGAACCACAAAAAATGTGAAAAATACACGTAGTGAAACATCACTGTACCCTATAAATATGTACAATTATTATGTGTTTTAGTTAAAAATTTAAAAAAAAATTTAAGAGTGAAAAAAACGCAATCCGTCTCAGTGCTCAAAAATTTAAATAAATTGATAGCACTTGGATGAAGGGAGCACATTGCTGTTTCAAACTTACAGAATTTGTTCTAAAGGAATTTAAGTCAGGTTATGTTTGACAACTTTCTGAATTATCCAAATATTTTTTATCTCTTACCAGAGAAAGATACTGTGTCTCCTTCAGAACAAAGGTCACCAAAAAACCCCAATAAACTACTGAAGTCAATATAGCCCTTTGTTTGCAAGACCAGGTTAAAAAAAGCTACATCTAAGTATTACTTAAAATAAGATTCACTGTCTCCCTATAGATTTCTACTGCAAATATAACTCAGTGGTTTGAGTTCTAAACCCAGCTTCAACATTCACTAGCTATATAATCTTAGGCAAGTTTCTCTCTGCCTTAGTTTCCTTATCTCTAAAATGGGGATAATAATACCTCATAGATACACTGGATATACTGTGAGGCTTGAGCAGATGTATACATATGTATACATGCAAAAACACCTAATGTGCCTGACACACACAGTAAGCACCATACAGGCGCATACCATTGCTATACTATTATTGTTATCATTACTCCACTAATTCCAGTTATAAACCAGTTAGGCTTGGATCTCACCAGAAAAATGCACATAAGTAAAAGATTTTGAAGACAACTACAGAGTACTCACGGATCGCAGATTAACCCTGCCAAAGATGATCCACAAGCAACTTGGTTTAGTAAAGCGGTTCTTAACCTCTTTTGTGCAACCGACCTCTTTAGTAATCCAATTAATCTATGGATTTCTCAGAATGCCTTTAAATATATGAAATACATAGGATCACAAAGTAAACAAATTATATTTAAATATCAATATTTAAAATTTTCTAAAATAGTAATAAATGTGCTTTATTAATACATTAGATAAAAAGATGTTTAACATATAACAAGGAGTAATGAGCGTAAAGAATATTTCAAGATATCTGAAAAAACTGTAATATGGGGCCGGCCCAGTGGCGTACTGGATAGTGCGCCGCTTGGGAAGCGCAGCGGCGCTCCCGCCCGAGGGTTCGGATCCCACATACAGACCGGTTCCCGCTCACTGGCTGAGTGAGGCGCGGGAGCAACACCGAGGGTTGCGATCCCGTTGCCGGTCCCCGGTCCGGTCCGGGGGCAACACTGAGGGTTGCGATCCGTTGCCGGACACGGAAAAAGACAAAAAGACAAAAAAAAAAAAAAAAACTGTAATATGAAAGAAATGTAATTTCTCTTGGTGACAAAGTCATAGACACTGCTGCCTCCATTGAAATTTAAAGAATTTTTAATTCTTTTCTATCTAGATTTCAGTTAGAAGCTAGTGAAAACAAACAGGCAATTTCTTTCCTCAACCAAACTCATGTACTTCCTCAATTCTATCCAGGAACCCAGATTAAGAACTGTTGGCTTAGGTGAAAGTGCAAAAATAAATTTTGGAGCCAGAGACTTGTGTTCTAGAAGCCAGACTTCAGACTTTAGTCCCCATATTATTTACACTTGAATGACCTTAGAAATCTAACTTGAGCTTTGGTTTGCTCACTGAAAATAATTGCTATCTCATGAATTTATAAGGATCAAATATTAGTTAATAAAATGCCAAATGACCAATGTGTTGGATTTGACTGACTTTAATACCATAAATTCAGCCCCAAATATTTAATGACATTGTTAATTTCCAATAAAACTCATGAGAAAAATAAGGAATGACATACCAATTCACAAAGAAAATGATTAATGGCGATATTAACTTTAAAGGGTAGTTTAGTGAGAGATACAGTAGAGTTTGTCTAAACTGGGGAGTCAAATAGGTCTGAATTGCTTAAAGCCTTTCCATGATTTGACATCAGAATGACCCGGATCTAAATCCCAGTTCCACTGCTTTACTAGTATACAATATCAGTTGGTTTAAGTTACTCAACCACTTGGCCTCAGTTTTCTTATCTGTAAAACGCTGCAACGTTGCTTTAAAGATAGAAGGCCTAGCCTTAAAAACTCAATAAATGGAGCTATTATTAAAGCTCACATTTTAATAAAGCCAAAAGAATCAATCTTAACTCAAAAGTTTATTTTGGAATTCATGTTGATATAAGACAAACTTCACAATCTCTTTTGTCTGGCAAAACACTTCTACACTTAAAACCTGCCGTATTTGCATAGCATAACATTCCTAAAACAAACTAGCACTGCTTAAAATCATATCTGATTTCTCATTCTGCCGAAGAAAAACAATGAGGATACAAAACAGTACACAGAATGAGTTCCGTAATTTCAAATCTTTTCATGGGGGGAAGGAGAAAAAGTGGACTACATGGGCACAAAATTATGCTCTCTACCCTAAGTGAATCATTGTGCAGTAGATGTATGTACTGAAACAACATACTGTACCCCACGAATATGTACAAATAAATGTTAAAATATGTTTGAATAAAAAAATTAAAACTGAAAAAAAGTTAAAAAAAAAACCTTTTCATGGTTGGCTTGGAATGTTCCAATTAATACTTATTAATGTTGGACATACTCTAAGGAAGCAGTTTCTTTTTAAAATATAATTTAAAGATCTCAAATTTATCAGCCACACCATGTCAGTTGGTTTAAGAGGTGGGGGGAAGTAAAATCATTTATTTACTTTACGCCGGAATATTACGGAGTAAAATCTCCCCTTTCCCCCGAAAAAAAAAAAAAAAAACGTCATTGGCTCCCGCATCCAATATACAACGTAAATTCCTTCCCTCACTGAAAAGATTCTTTTTATGGGCATAGTCAACAAATGCCAAGTTGCGAAGTTGAAGCTTTGCTGGTTTGACGTTTTCACAATGTAAGAACAATATGATCTGGAATCTACTCAAAGCATTAGCCAGGCAGTCAGCTGATGCTCACTGCACACAAGAGAAGAACAGAAATGAGAAATTAAACTTCGTATTTGTGCAAGGCAGGTATCCACTGCCGTGAAAACTAAAATAGGCCAACAGCTGACGTTCCACTTAAAATAATCAAAGTATTTCTATTGGTCAAATAACAATTAAAAAACAAACAAAAAATCAAAATAAGGCTTTTCTCCAACTAAGTTTCTCTCATTCATGGAATTTTCCTTGTAAAGGGCTTTTAACCGGTTCACAGAACCAACCCCTCATCACGCAGCCGCTGCCAAAACAACTTTTACAGAAGGTCAAAGCGGTGCCTTTCAAGGCTTCCAATCCCTATTGGCTTCTCCTCTGTTCACAGAAACTCGCTTTCACCCACAGAACGTTCCAGAGACCTAGGGACGAGGGTCGAACAAAATGTGGTGGGAGTTGCTAAAAAGCAGCTTTCAATTTTCTTTTCAAAACACTTCTACCGCATTTCACCTCCCTCCCTCCGCGGCCCCACATGTTGCTCGCCTCCCTCCCAGAGGTCCCCGCGAGGCCTCGCTTCACCCCCCAGAACGCGCCCACCTGATTACTCTTTTCTCGGGCAGACTCCGCCCCCTGCCCCCCCAACCCCGCCCGTCTGCCTCCTTTAGGGGGTCCATATGGGACATTTTCCCCTTCCTCTGATCCTCAGGCAACACCAGCCAAGCCCCGGATTCTCCCCCTCCAATTCTCCCTCACCACGGGCCTCACCTCCTACAGCTTCCTAAAGTGTTGTGAATGCGCAGAGTGGAGCTGCAGGCCTCCACGGCCCAGGTGCTGTGTCAGCCTATCTGCCGGTTCTGCGGCGTGTACGGCCTGGAAAGTCACATGGCGGTGGGACCGGCCGGCGCCTCCACACTCCTGCTCTCCTCAGAGCGGGGCCAATTTACCAAATCCACTCACCTCCACGAAGAGCAACATGTCTTCCTCCGCTCGGCCCAATCGTTCCCGCCGCTGCAACTCCAACTGGCTCACAGGCCCGAGTCCCAATCGCTAGGATAAGGACACTCGACTTGCCCCTCCAACCGGCAGTGGACCCAGCTCCTCCCCCGCCGTCAGCCGCCGTGGCCTGACCCGCCCAGTCCCTCCTCCCTTGAAACAGCACCTGCTTCCGGCTCTAGAGAAAATTGCTTCCGGGAGAAGAGAAAACCCTCGGCGCGTTCAACTTTTGTACTACCCTTTCCAGCAGCAGTAGGGAATGTACTATCATGTGTCCGGGGCGCGGGGGGAGACGATCAGAAGGAAGCACCATTTTGTGCTACAGGGGTGTGTAAAATTCTTACGCTTTTTTATCACTTGCCAAGCAGATAGCAACCACAGCCCTAATAATTCCGCGGTTTTCATAGTTCAAAATCTAGATCTGATAAAAAGCCGATCTTGTCCGAAGTATACTAAACAAACGCTCGACCCTGCCGAAAACGTGGTGGCTCGTAGAAAAAAAGTAGAGAAGAGAAAAAAAAAAAGCTGTAGTAGTAAAAGTAGCAGCTACTGTATATTACTATGTGCTTGGCACTATACTGAGAAGTTTATGTGAATTAATCTTAAAACAATCCTATGCAATAAATACTATTGTCATCCCCATTTTACAGCTGAAGAAGTCCTCTAGGAGGGCAGGTTTTCTAGACACACCTTTAAAAAAAACTTTGCCCTCATGCTAGTTTGAATAAGGTCCCCACAACTCCAGTTAATATAATGCTAGTAATAACAGTTTGGATAGCCTCTTCATTGATGTTCTGCCATTAATTAAAATGAAGCATAATAAAAACAAAATTAATTTTTAAAATTGTCTAATTTTGTTAGATGATTCAAATTCCTTATTATCTTCAGCCATAAGTAGTAAGATTTATCTCTCCCTTACCAGTCCCACTTTTATATCCTAGTTCAGACACTCATATTTTGAAGTCGTGTCTTGATCTCTTTAATGGATTTTTTCAATTCTATTATTTAAAAAATCTTCCTAAAGTGAAGGTTTTATTATCACCAAACCGCTGTTACTTGCTTTCAAAACCTTCCCATTCTTACCCCATCTCCTTTGCTTTATCTCAAACTTATCTCCTCACTTTCTCACTTAGGTACCAAATTTATAACACCATGAAATTGCTGATATTTGTATCCCACACCCTCTCTAATCTGTTTTTTTTTTTCTTTTCTTCTTTTACCCTCCCTAATCTGATCTCCAGTAAACCCATTACTTCATCTCAATGATTAAACCATCTCCTCACTTTTCCTCTAAGATACAAACTCATTAACACTCACCTCTAAAGCCATGGATCAAGGTGTCTTCCCTATCTGGAATGCCTTCATTTGTTAATCAACTTTCTCTCTCCACAAGGTTTTCCCAAAGACTGTGCTCCCCAACGATCTCTTCTTCATGTCCCTTGTTAGCACTTGATTATTATATTCTATATTAAATTACTTTTCTTTTTATCGTTTTTTAGTTTCTTCACAGGAACCCTGTCATATATTCTTCTCAGTTTAGAATAATGGTAGCTGCATAGTAGTGTCTCAGCAAATGCTTGTCAAATTGAAAGGGAAGGAGAATTTAAAATTTTGCTTTAAAAAGCCTTCATTTCTAGTTGCTGATGAATTCCATGCTGCATGAAAAATACAAGCAAGAGAACGAGAGAGTGCAATAATGCTGAATTAGCTTAGCTAATAAGATTTTAGGCTGTTGGGGTAAGCAGTGCAAGATAAATAAAAGTTATTTAAAGATCTCACAATCAACAGAATACTTAAATGGGTTAACTTGTGGTGTCAAGAAAAGCTGGATAATGATGAATATTTTAATTAGACCTCACGTTTATAAAAATAAGTAATTCTTAATTATGGTCCTTTCAGAAAACATGAACTTCCTTGAGTAATAAATAGACTTGTGATTTCTAGGAAAGGAGAGAGTAATGTTTTATGACTGCAGGGATGGGGGCAGGGGTTGGTCTAACAATCAAAAAGCATTTGGGGGCTTAGAAAAGTTTGTATAAAGAGAGGAATCTGCAACTGTAATAAACTCCCAAATTTTACACAGTTTCTGTGGAAGAACATATGAAGAGCATGCCAAATATGAGAAAAAACAAAAAGTACAGCATACGATCTTGAGAAGTTCATCTACTAGTGGACAGAGATAAATAACAAACAGTTACACTTCAATGAGATAAGTACCATAAAATAAAGTTTACAAAGTGATTTGGAAACATATAGAAGGGAATAATTTAGACAATGAGATCTTAAAGAGAAGGGAAAATATTTAATTTGCTCTCTCTATATTGATTGATATTTTTAAAGGACAACTACTTTATGATCTCATGCCGCCCTTTCTTTGCAGGACTGAAACACATAAATTGTTAAATTTTACAAGTTTACAACACGGACACAACATAGTACTAATTTTACAATAAGTTTACAACAAGGACTCAACATAGGAAGTTCCTGTACAAAAATTATACATTCACAATTTGTGTAAAATTTAAAAGCTATAATATGATGCTATATAGTTTATGAATACATACACCTGTACTAAAACTATATAGACTGGACACAAATACGTCAAATTCATGATTGTCATTGCTTCTGGAATGGGACAGAGGGGAAGGAAGGAATCCAGGGAAGACAACAAAGGGAATTTCAACTTTATCTCTAATGCCTTCTTTTATTTAAAACTATCTGAAGCAAATATGACAAAATGTTAATATTTGTTCATCCTAGGTGACGAGCACATGGCCATTTGTTATATTATTTTCTGTACTTTTATATTTTTTAAATTAAAAATAAAGTTACACAGCCAACAAAACCTGTCCTTTAGTTACTGCAGTCTCCTTAATTCTTTCGCCTCCTCTGCAACCAAAGGAGCTGTTCAAAGCACTCCTCTTTTCAGTTAGAAAGCAGCCTTTCGCATTCCCTTCAATTTCTTGAGCCAACTATGGAACTTCAAAGCCTTCTTCAGTCAGGTTTCTTTAAAAAAACAAGTAACTAGGCAGTGCAAAGAGCATGATCTTCATCCAAATAATATCTTCCTAGTTACTACATTTCTAGGAAAAGTTAATGGGCAGCTGAGGAAGTCGTAACACACTTATTCCATTACAGGCTTAAAAATACTTAAGCAGAACCCTAGGAAGATAGAAGAACCAGGAGTTACATTTGACCTACTGGATCTTGAATTCTAACACTTAGATTTTAAGTTCATGTAAGCAGGGCTATATCTTCTATTTCTTTTGGCGTTTGTGTTGTCTATTCTTTGCTACCCATCCTCCCCCTTCACCCTTCTACTGTCACAGCATATAGAATGCCTTGTTCTCTTTTAAATGTTTGAGTCAATGATAATGTCATAATGGATCTATTATGATATCACCAGGATTGGAATACCACCATTACCAACCAATTAGTAGCAGGGTAAGCCACAACTTCTGGTAGCAGGATAGACTTCTAGCTTCCTAGGGGACACCTTTATTAGAATTTGCCTGTATTCTGTGAAAAAGAAGAAATAAAGTCACCCCAATTTTCAAAATATTTATCAAAATGCAAAGAGAAATAGACAATGACTCTGAATCAGAAAAAGAAGTCAAGGATTCCACCATCATGAGAAGATACCCCGGAACAGTCTTTGATATTCCCCTGGTCCCTAAACTTGAGATCCCATTCTCAGTAAAGGACATCATCTCTAAGATTGAGCAAGCACAGCTCCATCGAGCCAGAGAGGTAGGTATGGAATCAAGTTTACACATTGCAACCATTTTTTTCCCATGACGAGGTACATTTTCTTTTAGAACATGCTTTATTTTCATTATATTTGACAGTGTTTGAGGTAACTTTTGACTTCAAATGACAATTTCACCTGACTGGATAATAAGCTCCAATTTGATATTAATCTCTTCATATCAGAATTAATCAAGTCATTTAAGAAATAAATCATGTGCTACTGAATGATTGGGATAGAAAGAAAAATTAAAATCTATAGCTAATACCGATATCTAATTTCAGCTAATAGTTTTCATTTGTTCCCTACTGAGGTTTTATCAAACAGCTGTTAAGTAGAGGGAACATAGATTTCTTTGGATTTTAGTTCCTTTTATTTCCCCCAACAAACACTTCAAGGGAGAGGGGTTTATTGGCTAAGAGAAATACAAGGATAATAAGCAAAGAGCTTAAGTAATGTAACAATCAAATGGACCCCCAAAATTAAAGCTATACTTCATTCTATTCTCAGTCAAAATACAACAAAATCAGTCAGATTAGAAGAAATTTATTAAGACGTTCTTTCCTATGTTTAAGGAGCACTAAATATTTGTACTTTCTCACTTTCCACACACTTTCCCCTGTTCCAACTGCCCACAACTAGCAACAATAACACAGGAGTTGCTTTTAACAACTTTACTGAGGTATAATTGGCATACAATAAACTGTACATGTTTAAAGTATACAAGTTTTGATATACAAAAACACCCGTGGAACTGTCACCACAATCAACATAATGAACTTAACTATCACCCCCAAAAGTTACTTCATGTTGCTTTATAATCCCTCCCACATTCCCTTCCCTGCACACCACCCCCAACCCCAGCCCATTAACTACCAATTTGCTTTCTCTCTATAGGTTAGTTTGCATTTTTCAGAATTTTATATAGGTGTAATCTTACAGTATCTACTTTCTTCTTCCCAACTTCTTTTACTTAGCATAATGATTTTTTGAGATTCATCCACATTCTTGCATGTATGAATAGTCCATTCCCTTTTATTGATTAGTATCTTTCCATAGCATGGCATTTGGGCTGTTTCTGGTTTGGGGTTATTACAAATAAAGTTACTATGAACACTGGTGTATAAGTCATTATATGGGCATATGTTTTCATATCTCTTGGATAAATATCTAGGTTTGGAGTAGCTAGGTCACATGGTAAGTAAACGTTCAATTTTTTTTTTTTTTTTTTTGTCTTTTTCCGTGTCCGGCAATGGATCGCAACCCTCAGTGTCGCCCCCGTACTGGACCGGGACCGGCAACGGGATCACAGCCCTCAGTGTTGCTCCCGCGCCTCGCTCAGCCAGTGAGCAGGAACCGGTCTGTATGTGGGATCTGAACCCTCAGGCGGGAGCGCCGCCGCGCTTCCCAAGCGGCGCACTATAGCAGTGCGCCACCAGGCCGGCCCTAAACGTTCAATTTTTTAAATAAACTATCAAACTATTTTTGAAAGTGGTTATACTATTTGACATTCCAACATATAGTATATGAGACTTTCACTTTCTCTGCATCCTTTATTGACATTTGATGTGGTCAATTTTTTAAATTTTAGCCATTCCAAAAGTTACATAATAGTATCTTATTGTGGTTTTTAATTTTTGTTTGTGTGTGGTTTTAATTTGTATTTTCACAGTGACTAATGATTTTGAGCATCTTTCCTTGGGCTTATTTGCACTGGGTATGTCTTCTCTGGTGGTTCAAATATTTTGCCCACATTTTAAAAATTGAGTGGTATGTTTTCTTATTATTCAGTTTTGAGTATTCTTATATATAAATATAACGTTTTATCAGATAGGTGATTTGCAAATATTTTCTTGCATTCTATGGCTCATCTTTTTTTTTCTACTAATAGTGTCTTTTGAAGAACAGGAGTTCTAAACTCAATTTATTTTTTTCTCTTGTGGATCATGCTTCAGTGTGGCATATAAGCAAATTTTACCTAACCCAAGGTCACAAACATCTTCTAAATATTCTTCAAGGAGTTTTATATGTTTAGATTTTACATTTAGGCCTATGATCCATTTTATCTCGATCTTTGTATATGATATCAGATAAGATTGAGGTTCATTTTATTTACAATTATCCCATTTCCATTTGTTGAAAAGGCTATCCTTTCTCTACTGAATTGCACTGGCACCTCTGTTGAAAATCAATTGACCCAGGCCAGCTGCCAAAAGCAAAAAAAAGAAAAGAAAATCAATTGACCATATATGTGTGAGTTTATGGACTCTCTAGTCTGTTCTATTAATCTATTTGTCTGTCTTTATGTTAATACCACAGTGTCTTGATTACTAAGGCTTTATAATAATTCTTGAAATCATGTAGTTTTAGTTCTCCAACTATGATCTTTATCAATTATGTCCAGCTTCTTCTCTCATATCTTCCTTTTCCCTACTTTTCCTCTCCTTGGGCTTCTTTCTCTGGAGTGACACACTCAAACACACATAACCCCAAAACTGTCTTTATCCACACTGCTTTCTCCTTTCGCACTTCCAAATGAAATTTAGAACCAGCCTCTCAAATTCTACAAAAAAAAAAAAGTTTGCTGATATCTTGATTGGGATTGTAATGAGTTTATAGATCAATTTGGGGAGAATTGAAATCTTAACAATATCCACTCTTCTGATTCCTGAACATAGCATATCTCTCCACTTATTTAGGTCTAATTTTTCTCAGAAATGCTTTGTAGTTTTCAATGTACACGTCTTGCACATCTTTTGTCATATTTACCATTAAGTACATCATATTTTTTGATACCATTGAGAATGAACTGTATTGTTTTTTACTTTCAATTTTCAATTGTTCACATTTAATGAATAGAAATACAATAGATTTTTGCACATTGATCTTGTATACTGAAACCCAGTTTCCTCATAGATTTTTTTTTTTTTGTAGATTTTTTGGAATTTTCTACATATACAGTGCTGTTATATGCTAATAAAGGAAGTTTTATTTCCTCCGTTGATATCTACTTACATTTAAAAATTCTTTCCTGACTTGTTGAGTGAGCTAGGAAAGCCAATATGAAGTCAGATAGAAGTGATGAGAACACACATCTTTACTTTGTTCTTGATCTCAAGGGAAAGCATTTAGTCTTCCACCATTAAGTATGGTAATAGTTGGACATTTTTTTTTTTTTTTTAAAAGATGACCGGTAAGGGGATCTTAACCCTTGACTTGGTGCTGTCAGCACCATGCTCACCCAGTGAGCAAACTGGCCATCCCTATATGGGATCCGAACCCATGGCCTTGGTGTTTTCAGCACCGCACTCTACCGAGTGAGCCACGGGCCGGCCCTAGTTGGACATTTTTTAAAGAGTGCTCTTTACCAAGTTGGGAAACATATAGGATATATAGAAAACAAATAGCAATATGGTAAATTTAAACCTAACAATATCAATAATCACCTTATATACAAATGGTCTAAACACCCTACCTATTAAAAGGCAGAGGGATTGTCAGATTGGATAAAAAAGACTCAATTATATGCTTCCTATAAGAAACCCACTTTAAATATAAAGACCCAAATATATTAAAAGTAAAAGGATAGAAAATTTTTAAAAATGTTAATACTTATCAAAAGAAAGCAGGAGTGGCTGGGCTTGGATCACGAGAATGGGTGGGGGTGCACGAAGGGAAAAAAAAGCAGGAGTGGCTATACTAATAATGAACAAAGTAGATTTACAGAGCAAAGTCTATTACTAGGGATTAATAGGGTCATTTTATAACAGTAAAGGGGACAATTCATTGAGTTGGCATAGCAATCCTAAGTATTTAGGTACCTAACAAGATAGATTTAAAGTATATGAGGCAAATCTGATAGAACTGTGAGAAGAACTAGACAAATTCACAATGATAGTCAAACGTTTCAACACCCCTCTCTCGATAATGGATAGATCAAGTTAAACTAAAATAATGACACAGAAGACTTGGCCAGCAGTGTTAACTAACTTGATGTAATTGTTATTTATTGTACTCCACTCAACAACAGAATACAAATTCTTTTCAAGTACACACAGAACCTTTATCAATATAAATCATATTCTGAGCCAACAAACAAATTTCAAGAAATTTAAAAGAGCTCAGGTCATTTGAAATAAATTTTCTGAATGCAATGAAATTTAATTAGAAATGAATAAGAGAAAAATCTCCAAATATTTGGAAATTAAATAACACTCTTCTAAACCACCCATGGGTTCACTGGCCAACTAGCTCAGTTGGTTAGAGCACAGCTTTATAACATCAAGGTCATGGGTTGGGATCCCCATATGAGTTCTGTGTGCACTTGAAAAGAATTTGTACTAAAATTTGTACCCATTAAACAGTAACCCTCCATTCCCTCTTTCCCCCAGCCCTTTAAAACCATGATTCTACTTTCTGTCTCTATACATTTGCCTACTCTAAGTACCTCATATATAAGTGGAATCACAAAGAATTTGTCCTTTTGTGACTACTTTATTTTACTCATCATGTCATCAGTTTATCCATGTTTTAGCATGTGTGAGAATTTCTGCCATTTTTTTTTCCTTTTTGTCTTTTTTCGTGACCGGTAACGGATCGCAACCCTCAGTGTCGCGCCCGTACCGGACCAGGACCGGCAACGGGATCGCAACCCTCGGTGTTGCTCCCGCACCTTGCTCAGCCAGTGAGCGGCCGGTCTGTATGTGGGATCCGAACCCTCGGCGGGAGCGCCACCATGCTCCCAAGCGGCGCACTGTAGCAGTGCGCCACTGGGCCAGCCCAGAATTTCTGCCATTTTAAAGGCTGAATTATATTCCATCATACATATATACCACATTTTATTTATTCATTCATACATTGATGGACACTTGGGTTCTTCCACCTCTTAGCTATTGTGAGTAATGCTGATAATGAATATGAGTACAAATATTTATCAAGTCCCTGCTTTAAATTCTTTACATACCTAGGATTGGAATTGCTGGATCATTTGGTAATTCTGTTTAATTTTTTAAGGAACTGTCATATTGTTTTCCATACTAGCTGCACCATTTTGCATTTAGCTGTGCACAAGGGTTCCAATTTTCCACATCCTCACCAACATTTGTTATTTTTAATAATAGCCATTCCTAATAGGTGTAAAGTGATTTGTCATTGTGGTTTTGATTTGTATTTCTCTAATGATTAGTGATGTTCAGTGTCTTTTCATGTATTTATTGGCTATGTGTATATCTTCTTTGAAGAAATGTCTATTCAAGACCTTTGCCCATTTTTGAATTGAGTTTGTTGTTGTTCTTGTTGAGTTGTAAGAATTCTTTTTTTTTTGTCTTTTTTTGTCTGTGTCCGGCAACGGATCGCAACCCTCAGTGTTGCCCCCGTACCGGACCGGGGACCGGCAACGGGATCACAAGCCTCGGTGTTGCTCCCGCGCCTCGCTCAGCCAGTGAGCGGGAGCCGGTCTGTATGTGGGATCCGAACCCTCGGACGGGAGTGCCGCCGCGCTTCCCAAGCGGCGCACTATCCAGTGCGCCACCGGGCCGGCCCCGAGTTGTAAGAATTCTTTACACATTCTGAATATTAATTCCTCATCAGTCATGTGATTTGCAAATATTTTCTCCCATTCTATATAATGCATTTTTACTCTGTTGATAGTTGTGATGGTTAATTTTATGTATCAACTTGCCTGGGCCATGGAGCGCCCAGACATTTAGTCAAACATTATTCTGGGTGTGTCTGTGAGGGTGTTTCTGAATGAGACTAACATTTGAATCAGTAGTCTGAGTAAAGCATATTGACCTCCTTAATGTGGGTGCACCTCATACAATCATTGGAAGACCTGAATAGGATAAAAAGGCTGAGTAAGGGGCAACTCCTCCTGCCTGACTGCCTTGAGCTGGAACATTAGTCTTTTCCTGCATTTAGACTCAAACTGAAACACTGGTTCTTCTTGGGTCTCAAGCCTGCTGGCTTTCAAACTGGAACTTATGTAACCATCTCTCTTGGTTCATAGGCCTTTGGATTCAGACTGGAACTACACCTTTGGCTCATCTGGGTTTCCAGCTTGCTGGCTACAGATCTTGAGGTTTCTCAGGCTCCATAATCATGTGAGACAATTCTTTATAATCTATCTCTCTCTCATTCTCTCTCTCTCTCTCTCTCACTCTCTCTCCACACACACACACACACACACACACACACACACACACACACACACACACACACTGTTGGTTTTATTTCTCTAGAGAGAACCCTGACTAATACAGATTTTTGGAACTGAGAGTGGTTTTAGAGCAACAGAATTTTAAGGATGTTTTCTGAATTGGGTCTGGAATTGGCTCTCTAATCTGATTAGGTTTAATGATGTTAATGACTCTATTTCCAGTAATAAAGGGAGCCCTGACATTCCCTGGTGTAATTTGGCAATAAAGATATGCCAGATATCTGCACTGGATACTCCTAACCAACCACTTATAAGAAGCAAGGTGCTGGGTGACTGTATATGATACTTTAGAACATTTTTAGAAAACCAGCCTTGGGGCCGGCCTGTGGCTCACTCTGGAGAGTGTGGTGCTGATAACACCAAGGCCACGGGTTTGGATCCCATATAGGGATGGCCGGTTAGCTCACTGGGTGAGCGTGGTGCTGACAACACCAAGTCAAGGGTTAAGATCCCCTTACCGGTCATCTTTTAAAAAAAAAGAAAGAAAGAAAGAAAGAAAGAAAACCAGCCTTGGACAACTAGGCTGGTTGTCCTGATGTTGTCGGACAAAGTCGTGAAAAAGGATGAGCTCAGGGATTCAAATTCCCAGCTCAAATGCTGTATAAATGATCTGAAGATTTCTATATGTGCCCTGAATAAGACTTTTATGTCCTACAGCCACAGGGCTGAGATTACTGAAAATCAAAACCAAAATCTCATCTTGCAACTGGCCGAATTACAACACAAGTTGAACTCCCAGCCTTATAGGGTGGCTACTGTTAAAGTCAGGGCATTGATTGAAAAGGAATGGGGTCCTGAAAATTGGAATTGGGACAAGTGTGGAGACCCTGATGAAGCTGGTGACATTGAGCCTCTAAATTCTGATGAGATTTATCTGCCAGTGTGAGTGGCCTTTCCATTCTCTGTGGGAGCAGCTTCTCTACCTCTGTCTGAGGGGACCCTGTATTGTCCGAGAAAACTGTATTGGACTTCCCTGAGGCATTTGCTATGTAAGACAATGCTAAGTCTCCCCCACCACCCCTCTTTGCTTCTAGACCTCTAATTAGTCTCAAGTCCTAGCATGCCTCTAAAGGTGAGGTGCAAAGTGAGACCCATGAAGAGATGTACTATACTCCCAAATAACTAGAGTTTTCTTTTCTTGGAGGCTGGCTGGTTCACGGATCTGAGCCCTTGAAAGTTTTCTAATCTTTTTTTTTTTAAAGATGACTGGTAAGGGGATCTTAACCCTTGACTTGGTGTTGTCAGCACCATGTTCATCTAGTGAACTAACCGGCCATCCCTATATGGGATCCAAACCCGTGGCCTTGGTGTTATCAGCACCACACTCTCCCAAGTGAGCCATGGGCTGGCCCTAAAGTTTTCTAATCTTTACATACACAAATCCAGGGAACATTTATAGAAATGGATATGGAAGGTATGGCATAATGGTAGAAGGAACATAAAGTTGTATCAGGCTGTATTTATTGATATGGACTCATTAATCAAAGATTCTGCATTTAATGTTGCAGTTTGGGGAGTTAGGGCTCTAAAGGTTTGTTTGGTTGACTAAAACATGGACCAAAAGGTAGCACACAGTGAGTTTGAAATGCCAAACTTGCCTTGGTTTAATGTAGAGGAAAAGATTCAAAGGCCTAGGGAATTTGAAATATTAGAGTAGATTTGTCATTCAAGACCTAACCACCCTGGGAGGGCCCAGAAGACATATCTTCCACCAATACTGTGAGAGAAAAAAACTGCGAAGGGAGCCCTGGTGTCCTTGAAGATCTCTGTGATTACTCTTCTCTGTAGGCCAGAACTTACAGTGAGAAATACAGTCACTGAATTGGGAAGCTTAACTGGGGTAGCAGGGGCTAAGTGGTGGCACTCAATCACCAAAGGCAAGGTGGGTGTGGGGACCATCAGGGACAGCAGAGTTAAAGCAGCAATCAAAATAGTCTGACTTGTGCAGACCTATGGCATTGGCTAGTTGATCATGGTGTTCCCAGAAGTGAATAGATAGGAAGCCTACTCAATTCTCACTTGATCCGTATAAGCAGACAAGTTTAGGTCACGTAAACAAAAGTCTAATCTGAACTATAAAAACTAAGAGTCATAGTCCATCAATCATCTTGCAGACTCAAGACAGTTTACAGTCTCAGAACCTCTTGGATGAAGAGGAACTCAGGTTCCCTTGAGGAAGGACCCTGCTATACTGCCAAAAATTTATGTCATAATTTTTCTCCTGGCCTTCCTCAAGGAGACCTATAACCTTGTACCATGGTAACTGTGTGTAGGGGTAAAGGAAATAATCAGACCTTTCAGGGACTACTGAACACTGGCTCTGAACTGACATTAATTCCAGGAGACCCAAAATATCACTGTGGTTCACCAGAGTAGGAGCTTATAGGTGATCAGTAGAGTTTTAGTTCCAGTCCATCTCACAATGGGCCCAGTGTGCCCCCAAACCCATCCTGTGGTTATTTCCTCAGTTCCAGAATGAATAATTGGAATAAACATACTCAGCAGCTGGTGGAATCCCCACATTGGTTCCCTGACCTGTGGAATGAGAGATATTATGGTAGGAAAGGCCCAAATGGAAGCCAATAAAACTGCCTCTATCTAGGAAAATAGTAAACCAAAAGCAACACCACATTCCTGGAAGAATTAGTGCCAACATCAAGAATTTGAAAGATGCAGCAGCAGTGATTTCTACCACATCCCCATTCAACTTGCCCGTTTGGTCTGTGAGGAACACAGCTGGATTTTGGAGAATAACAGTGTATTATTGTAAGCTTAACCAAGTGGTAACTCCAATTGCAGCTGCTGTACCAGATGTGGTTTCATTGCTTGAGCAAATTAACACATCCCCTGATTCCTGGTATGCAGCAATTGATCTGGAAAATGCTTTTGTCTTCAAACCTGCCAACAAGGGCAACCAAAAGCAGTTTGCTTTTCTCTGGCAAGGCCAGCAATATACCTTCACTCTTCTACCTCAAGAGTATATCAACTCTCCAGTTTGGTAGAATTCAGCAGTGAAACCGTTTGGTCCAGGGATTTTCTTTGTTGGGAGGCTTTTTATGATTGATTCATTCTCTTTGCTTTGTTACTCATCTATTCAGATTTTCTATTTCTTTGTAATTCAGTCTTGGTACCTTTTATGTTTCAAGGAATTTTTCCATTTCATCTAGATTATACAATTTGTTGGCATACAATTCAGAATACCTTCTTATCATCCTTTTAATTTCTGTAGAATTGGCGGTAAAGTCCCCACTTTCATTTTTGATTTTAGTAATGAGTCTTCTCTCCTTTTTTTCTTTGTCAATCTGGCAAAAAGCTTGCCAATTTTTTTTTTTAAAGGCAACTTTTTTGGTGATTTTCTCTGTTGATTTACTGTGCAGTATTTTATTTGTGTGCACTCTAATCTTTATTATTTACTTCTTTCAGCTATCTTTGGGTTTAGTTTTCTCTTTTTCTAGTTCCTTAAGTTGATAATTAGGTTGTTGATTTGTGATCTTTCTTCTTTTATGATTTATTTAACCCTATAAATTTCCTTCTTAGCTCTGCCTTTGCTGCGTCTTGTAAGTTTGGTATGTTGTGCTTTTACTTTCATCTCTAAGGGTTTGTTTGTTTTATAAGTATATTTTTATTGAAAATAAAAAAGTCATGATACTTCCTTCCCTGTATGTAAGAAACAGTGCATTCCCCAATGCTGCTGGTCCTGCTTCCTGTACAAAATTCTCAGCACAAAATTAACATTAATGGCTCATTGGTGGGCAAAACGACATCGGCTTTTATATTTGTCAATTGAGACAACAGAACTCATAGGAACAAGAGATATTTCCCCATGCACACGCATGGCACATTGCTAAGAAGGCAGATTTCAGGATGTTTACATTCAGGCACTAAATATTTCACACTACCTGGGCTATTTAAATCATACTTTGTACAGATGCAGAGAGTACTGTAACTTTTTATATAGAGAGATATATCTTTAAACAGGTATAACTACATAATATATGTCTATACTTTTACACCTATTAGTATTTCTTACAAAACTTCCTTTAGAAACTTCTTAGGAACCTGAAAACTCTGGGAGATCCTGTATGACATTAAGTCCTAATGTTGGGTTCAGCTACAAAACAGCTGGAAAATATCTATTTGAGAAAATGTAAAGAAGTAATGTACATTTTATTCTTGACCTCAGAGCTTGGACTAGTCTGAGAATTGGTCTATGTTTAGGGGCTGCAGATTCATTTGAACTAAAAGTTCTAGGCTCAAATACTAGGCCGGTGTGGTTTTATGGACACTATGGTCTTGTAAGCTAAAAATCTGGTGGGACTCTTACTGCGCTATGAAATGTCTTCGAATGGCTGGTGCTATGTTCATTCTCAAGTAAATCATTTCTAAAAACTGGGCTCTTTCCATGGTTTTCACTAACTGGATGAGAAAGGATTTTATGAGCCCAATTGAGGGGGGATTTATGGGCAGACTGGAGTCCTGGATGTGTCCGTGGCTGGGGAAGGGCATACAGGCCCCAAAGCTTGCAGAATGGCTCAGCTTTGGTTCTCCCAGGGAGCCTTGCCCAGGGCTAGAGGATCAGGTGAATTGCAAAATCCAGCCTCCTAGGTTTAAGCCAAGGTTGGGGATGGTGGGGACTGGTGGGTGTGTAAAGAGCTGGGCTGTGCAGCACTCCATAAGCCTTGAGCCTGGAGCCTCCCCTCTGACCAAAGTTGCCCAAAGTACAGCATTTTCTCACCAGAGAAGCCCAGGGTAGTGTGTGTTAGGGCTGGGGTCCTGCCTGGGTGTCTGTGTAGGGCACAGGCAGGGGGCTCATTAGGTACCAGGAGGCTTCAGGAAGTGGGGGGCTTCTCACCCCTGCCTGGCTGCTGGCCCACATTCCCTGGCCTGTTTGTCACCTGGCTCTGCATCTCAAGAGCCCTATAGAGCACTCACTGGCTGGGGGTGGGGGGGTGGGGGCAGCACTGTGCCGTTGCTGGGAAAGCAAAATTCAAATCCAAACCAAAAACAAGTCCCCAAACAGAAGGTAAATAGAAAAGAAAAAGAAACCCTTTATGAGAGAGTGTGCCCTGGGCCTATCCTCAGCCTGTACCACTGACCCGGGGCAGGAGAGTAGACACAAGGGTTCAGGGACAATGGACGTTTCAAGGTTCAGCACACATGGGGTCTGGTTTTCATGTCTGTCAGTCTTTCCTGGATTTGAAAGCCTCACCTGTACCCCAAAGACTTGCCAGAGAACTACCCTGGTGGTTTAGGAGGTGTATTAGTCCGTTTCGTGTTGCTATTACAGAATACCTGAGACTGGGTAATTTATAAAGAACAGAGGATTATTTGGCTCACAATTCTGGGACAGCTGCATCTGGCGCAGGCCTCAGGCTGCTTCTACTCATGGCGGAAAGCAGCAGGCAGCTGGCGGGTACAAGCAGATCACATGGCAAGGGGGAAGAAAGAGAGAGAGAGAGGAAGTGCCAAGGTCTTTTAAACAACCAGCTCACACAGGAACTAACAGAGCAAGAACTTATTCATTAATCCCCCCACCTAGGGAGAGCATTAATCCATTCATGAGGGATCCACTCCCATGACTCAATCAGTTTCTAACACTGCCACGTTGGGGATCAAATTTCCACCTGAATTCTGGGAGGACAATACATCCAAACTCCATCAGGAGCAAACCTGGTCCATCTAGCTAAATCCTTCCATGCCTAGAGTGGAACCATTAAAGGTGTTGGATTTTTAGAGGTGTGTGGGGTCGTGAGGAAGTGCTCTCCTAACTCATTGGGGGATGCAGAATCACAAGGCACCTTGGGGCCGGCAGCCATCTGGGGGGTGTTCCCAATCCTGGAGGGTTCCTCTCCTGTCTACTTGTCGCCATCCTCCTCTAGCCACTCTGGAGAGTTAAGCACTTTTAGAGCATAAGACTATGGAAAGAGACATTTATAGGGAGGAATTGCAAGATCACCACGTCCTTCCGGGTGAGGGGGGGGGGACTGGCAGACTCTCAGAGAGGGTCTGAGTGCCATGGCCAGGTCTCAGGACTGTCGAGAGATCCAGTGCCAGGCAACATTGGCCTAGCATAGAGTGCCTGCAGTGCGTTGGGCACAAGTAGTGGCCTCTGCCTGACTATAGCAGGGCCTGACTCACAAGGATGCATCAATTTCTATGGGGTCAGGTGTGGGAATGAGTCTGAGAACAGGCACAGTGGCCTCTGAGCTTCCCTGGAAGCCCTTGGCCTAGGATTCAGTGAGTCATTTTGGCCCCAAGTGTAAATAAGCCCCTTTGTCTGCTGAAGATGGGGTTTTGCAGGCTCCATGGCAGGCAGGCAGGAGCCAAGGGCCTAGGGTATCAGGGGAACAGGAGGGAGAAGGCAGGCCCTGAAGGCTGAAGACAATTGCAGTTGGGGCAACGGACAGATGTGTGGGAAGCACCTTTGAAAGGGGTCATCTGTCTCATGGTTGTACTGATGGCTTCTGTTGGGAAAGTCTACAGAGGAGCAGGTGGGCTTCCTGGTAGGAGGAGACATTTTCAGGCAGTGGTGAGGGCCCCTGGGTCACTTTTCTTTTGGCTAAAAGAGCATGCCTCCCTGCCTTTGCCAGTGCACGTGCTGCCTTGGGGACAGTCCACAGATCAGGCACAAGACAAGAAGGAGGATGTGGGGAGACTTGGGGGGAGCCACTGCCCCAGGTGCTGCATGCAGTGTGAACCAGGCTCAGCCTGGCATCTGAACAGCCCCACCCACATGCAGAGGTAAGCCTGGGAAGAGGATGGTTTCTCCTTCAGGAGGCAATGATGTCCTGGACAAGCCCAATGTCAGCTCATGTCCACCTGCTATCCCCATGTCACCTTATTATTTTGGGGTACTCAGCAACACTGGTGCCATTTTCATCTTTTCTCAATGGTTTCCTTTTCATGGTTTTGTAGCAAATGATGACAAGTACAGCCAGGAACACCAAGGAGGAACAATATACGGCAATGACGATCACCAGCCCTGACCACAAGCTTTCTTTAGTGGGGCACAGGTAGAGTTCAGAGAGTTTTGGAGGCTAGAAAACCCAAGGTGCAGGGAACACATCTGGTGAAGGCTTTCCTCTGGGTGGTGACTCTACAGAGAAGCAGGATGTCCCATGGCAAGAATGGCATGAGCAAGAGCTGTTATAAACAACTATATGCCAATTGAAAACCTGGAGGAAATGGATAAATTTCTGGACACATACAAGCTAGCAAGACTGAACCAAGAAGGAACAGAAACCCAGAACAGACCAATAATGAGCAATGAGATTGAAGCAGTAATCAGCAGTCTCCCAACAAAGAAAAGCCCAGGACTAGTCTTTACTGATGAATTCTGCCAAACCTTTAAAAAGGAATTAATACCAATTTTCTTTAAACTATTCCAAAAAATTGAAATAGACTCCATTCTTCCAAACTCAATCTATGAGGCCAGCATGACCCTGATACCAAAATCAGACAAAGATACAACAAAAAAAGAAAACTACAGGCCAATATACTTGATAACCATAGGTGCAAAAATCTTCAACAAAATATAAGCAAACAGAAGACAGCAGCACATCAAAAAGATTATACATCAAGATCAAGTGGGATTTAAGTATGGTTCAACATATGCAAATCAACAAATGTGATACACTACATCAACAAAATCAAGGACAAAAACCATATGATTATTTCAATGGACTTAGAAAAAGTATTTGACAAAATTCAGCATCATTTTATGATAAAGACTCTCTACTAATTAGGTATAAAAGGAAGTATCTCAACACAATAAAACCCATACATGACAAACCCACTGCCAATATCATCCTGAATGTGAATAACCTGAAAGCTTTTGCTTTAAGAACAGGAACAAGATAAAGATGCCCACTGTCACCACTCTATTTAACACAGTATTGGAAGCACTAGCAAGAGCAATCAGGTAAGAGAAAGAAATAAAGGGCATCTTTAAAATGAAGTCAAACTGTCCCTGTTTGCAAATGACATGATCCTATATATAGAAAAGCCTAAAAACTCTACTGAGAAACTCTTGGACCTGATGCAAGAATTCAGTAAAGTTGCAGTATGCAAAATCAATATACAAAAAATCAGTAGCATTTTTATACTCCAACAATGAACTAGCAGAAAAAGAAATCAAGAAAAGCAAGCCCATTTACAATAGCTACCAAAAAAAAAAAAACAACCCTACAAATAAATTTAACCAATGGAGTGAAAGATCTCTATAACAAGAACTACAAATCACTACTGAAAGAAATTAAAGAGGACACAAAAAGATGGAAAGACATCCCATGCTCATAGATTGGAATAATTAACGTTGTGAAAATGTCCATACTAACCAAACCCATCTACAGATTCAAAGCAATCCCCATCAAAATGCCAATGGCATTCTTCACAGAAATAGAAAAAACAATACTACTGTCCACATGGAACAACAACACACCCTGAATAGCCAAAGAAAACTTGAGTGAAAAACATAAAGTCAGAGGGATTATACTACCTGACTTCAAATTACAAAGCTATAGTAACCAAAACAGAATGGTACTGGCATAAAAGACACATGGATCAATGGAACAGAATAGAGAACCCAGAAATCAATACACATAATTACAGCCAACTGATCTTTGACACTTGCATCAAGAACATACACTGGGGAAAGGACAGCCTCTTCAATAAAAGGTGCTGGGAAAACTGGATATGCATGGGTAGAAGAATGAAACTAGACCTATACCTCCTGCCATATACCAAAATCAAAATGGATTAGATTTAAATATAAGACCTGAAACTATAAAACTCCTAGAAGAAAACTCCTAGGAGAAACATGTCAGGAAGTAGGACTGGGGAAAGACTTTATGAATAAGACCTCAAAAGCACAGGCAACAAAAGAAAAAATAAACAAGTGGTATTATATAAAACTTAACTAAGCTTCTGCACAGCAAAAGAAACTATCAACAGAGTTAAAAGATATTTCTCCTACAGATGGGAGAAAATATTTGAAAATTATTCATCCAACAAAGGATTAATATCCAGAATATACAAGGAACTCAAACCACAGTAAAAAAAAAACCCAAGTAACCCAATTAAAAAATGGACAAAGGAGCTGAATAGACATTTCTCAAAGGAAAATATGTAAATGGCCAACAGATACATGAAAAAGTGCTCAACATCACTAAGCATCAGGGAAATGCAAATCAAAACCACACTGAGATATCATCTCACCCCAGTTAAACTGGCTATTATCAAAAAGACAGAAAATAACATGCTGGTGAGGATATGGAGAAAGGGGAACCCTCACGCACTGTTGGTGGGACTGTAAAATAGTGCAGCCATTATGTAAAACAGTATGGAGGTTTCTCAAACGACTAGAGATAGAACTGCCACATGATCCAGCAATTCGACTGCTAGATATATACCCAAAGGAATGGAAATCACCATGTTGAAGTGATACCTGCACAACCATGTTTATTGTAGCTCTTTACAATAGCCAAGATATGGAACCAACCTAAATGTCCATCAGTGGATGACTGGATAAGGAAAATGTGGTATATATACACAATGGAATACTACTAAGCCACAAAAAAGAATGAAATTCTGCCATTTGCAGCAACATGGATGAGATTGGAGAAAATTATGTTAAGTGAAATAAGCCAGAAACAGGAAGAGAAATCTCACATGTCCTCACCCATAAGTGGGAGCTAATAAATAAATAAAGAAAGAAGAAAGGAAAAGAAAGAACACTCACAATAATACATTGAACTTTCAAAAGGACAGAGCAGAACTGTGGTTGCTAGAGGTGGGAAATAGATAGGGGGGTGGGGGTTAGTGAGAAATTGGTTAGGGGTCACAAAGAATTATGTTTTATAATGATGAATATACTATCTTGATTTGATCATCACATCTTGTACACAGGTATTGATATTCAACTTGGTACCTCACAAATATGTATGATCAATTATGTTTCAAAAATAAACAAATAAATTAATGTTTGGATTTATTTTTGATCTCTCTATTCTGTTCCATTGATCTAATGTGTCTGTTTTTGTGCAGTTACCATGCTGTGTTGATTACTATAGCTTTGTATTGGAGTTCAAGATTGGGTACTGTGATGCCCCTGGTTTTGTTCTTTTTGCTCAAGATTGTTTTGGCAAACTAAGGGTCTTTTGTGGTTTTATGTGAATTTTAGGATTTTTTTTCTATTTCTGTGAAAAATATCACTGGAATTTTGATAGAAAGTGCACTGAACCTGTAGATCACTTTGGGTAGTGTGGACATTTTAACAATATTAATTTTTCTTTTTTTTTTTTTCTTTTTTTTTTTTTTTTTTTTTTTTTTTTTTTCCG
>NW_007726566.1:11020-24939 GCF_000696425.1 Galeopterus variegatus | reverse complement strand
GCGGGAACCGGTCTGTATGTGGGATCCGAACCCTCGGGCGGGAGCGCCGCCGCGCTTCCCAAGCGGCGCACTATCCAGTGCGCCACCGGGCGGCCCAACAATATTAATTTTTCTAATCAATGAACACTGGATACACTCCCATTTATTTGTGTCTTCTTCAACTTTCACCAGAGCTTTTTTTTTTTTTTTTTAAAAAAAAGGGCTGAGATACTCTTTATTTATATAAAGAGAAGAAATAAATTATTCGTGTTTTCCTGTGGAGAGTTACAAAAATGTGAAGAGTTTTACTGTTTCAGAGCAAAACAACCTCTCTTCCCTGATCTGTGAAGGATCCAAAATCCTAATTCTACATGTTCAGTCACTTGGACAAAATGTTGACTATGTCAGGGCAGGATAAAAAGAATTCTTTGATGTTAAGCAAGTCTCAGTGCCTGTTGCTGCTGGGCACAAGGACTCCAATGGTAGGATAGACATGGCCATGCCCTCCTGGGGCTCACACTCCAGTGGAGAAGACCAACAAACAAACTCACAAACAACTTCAGATGGCAGCGATGTGCCCCGGTAGTGAGGGGAGCACTTCAGATGGGAGTGGTTGGGGAGTTCTTTCGAGGAGAGGCTTGCTCGGCCTCAGCCAAGGAGCTGGCCGGGTCTTTCATTAATATTTTATAGTTTACAGATCTTTTACCTCCTTGGTCAAATTTATTCCTAAGCATTTCTTTTAATGCTATTGTAAATGGGATTGTTAATTTTTTTTTTTCGGATAGTTCATTGTTAGTACATAGAAGCACATATTTTGTCTGTTGATTTTGTATCTTGCAACTTTACCAAATTCATTTGTCAGCTCTAACAGTTTTTTGGTGGAGTTATATTTTTTTCTATAAAAGATCATATCATCTGGACATGAGACAATTTATCTTCTTCCTTTCTGATTTGTATGCCTTTTATTTCCTTCTCTTGCCTAATTGATCTGCCTAGGACTTCCAGTACTATGTCAAGTGGAAGTGGCAAGAGTGGGCATTCTTATCTTATTCTGGCTCTTAGAGGAAAAGCTTTCAACTTTTCACTACTTAGTATGTTGTTAGCTTGAGTTTCTCATATATGGCCTTTATTGGGTTAAGCTATATTTTTCTATACTTAATTTGTTGAGAGTTTTTATCATGAGAGGATGTTAAATTTTATCAAATGTTTTTTCTGACACTACTGAGATTACTGGTTTTTGTCCTTCATTCTGCTAATGTTACGTATAAAATTTATTTTTTTATTTCTTTAGAATCCATTTATTAAAACATAATTGTGCATGCCTGTGGGGCACAGCATTGAACATCAAGACGCATCACATTTACTGACTGGCATATATTGAACCACCCTTGCATCCCAGGGATAAATCCCACTTGATCATGTGAATGATCCTTTTAATGTTCTATTGAATTTGGTTTGCTAGTATTTTGCTGAAGATTTTCGCATCTATGTTCATCAATGATATTGGCTTGTAATTCTTTTTCTTGTAGTATCCTTTTCTGACTTTGGTATGAGGGTATGAGGCCTCATAAAATAAGAAGGCAAGTATTCCGTCCTTTTCAATTTTTTTGAAGAGTTTGAGAAGAATTGGAATTAGTTCATCTTTAAATGTTTGCTATAATTTAGCAGTGAAGCTATCAGGTTCTGGGCTTTTCTCCGATGGAAAATTGTTTATTACTGATTCAATTTCCTTATTTGTTATTAGTTTCTTTAGATTTACTATTTCTTCAAGATTCAGTCTCGGTAGGTTGTATGTTTCTAGGAATTTATCCATTTCTTCTAGGTTATCCAGTTTGTTGGTATATAACCGTTCACAGTAGCCTGTAATGATACTTTGTATTTTGGTGTTATCAGTTGTAATGTCTCCCCTCTCATTTCTGGTTTTATTTATTAGAGTCTTCTCTTTTTTTCTTAGTCTAGCTGCAGGTTTGTCAATTTTGTTTATCTTAAAAAAAAAAAAAAAAACCCTCTTAGTTTCTTTGTTATATTTATCATCTGTCCAGTCTTTATTTCATTTTGTTCTATTCTGATTTTTATTATTTCCTTGTTTCTACTGACTTGTGGCTTAGTTTGTTTTTCTTTTTCTAGTTCATTGAGGTGTAATGTTGTTTATTTGAGATATTTTTCTTTTTTGATGTAGGCATTTATTGGTATAATCTTCCCTCTTATAATTGCTTTTGCTGTAGCCCATTAGTTTTGAAATGCTGTGTTTCCATTTTTGTTTGTCAAGATATTTTAAATTTTCCCTTTTAATTTCTTCTTTGACCCATTGGTTGTACAAGAGCATGTTGTTTCATTTTTATATATTTGAAAACTTTCTGAAATTCTTCCTATTGATTTCTAGTTTTATATAATTGTGTTCAGAATGGGGCCAGCCCATGGCTCACTTGGGAGAGTGTGGTGCTGATAACACCAAGGCCATAGGTTCAGATCCCATATAGGGATGGCGGTTTGCTCACTTCGGAGAGTGTGGTGCTGACAACACCAAGTCAAGTGTTAAGATCCCCTTACTGGTCATCATTAAAAAATAATAATAATTGTGTTCAGAAAAGATACTTGATATGCTTTCAAGTTTCTTAAATTTGTTAAGACTGTTTTGTGGTGTAACATATGATCTCTCCTAGAGAATGTTCCAAGTGCACTTGAGAATAATGTGTATTCTGTTGAAATTGAATGAAATATCTTATATATATCTGTCAGGTCCATTTGGTTTAAAGTGTAGTTCAAATCCAATGTTTCCTTATTCATGTTCTGTCTGAATGATCTGTCCATTGTTGAAAGTGGGGTAGTGAAGTCCCCTACTATTACTGTTTTGCACTCTATCTCACCTTTCAGATATATTAATATGTGCTTTATATATTTAGGTATGCTGATGTTGCATGCATATATGTTTATAATTGTTATGTCTTTTTGATAAATTAATGCTTTTATCATTATATAAGGACTTTCTTTGTCTCTTTTTACAGTTGTTGACTTAAAGTCCATTTTATGTGATATGCATGTAGCTACCCCTGTTCCCCTTTGGTTTCCATTTGTATAAAATATCTCCTCACTTTCAGTCTACATATGTTTTTAAAGGTGAAGTAAGTCTCTTATAGGCAGCATACAGTTGAGTTTTGTTTTTATCCATTCAGCCACTCTGTCTTTTGATTGGAGATTCAATCCATTTACACTCAAGGTAATTATTGATAGGTAAGAATTTACTATTGCTATTTTCTTAGATAATTTCTGGTTGTCTTGTAGGTCCTTTGCTTCTTTCTTCCTCTCTTGCTGACTTCCTTTTTAATTAGACAATTTTTGTAATGGTATGCTTTGATTACTTACTTTTTATCCTTTGTGTATCTACTATAGGTTTTTGCTTTGTTGTTACAATGAGGCTTACATAAAACATCTTATAGTTACAACAGGCTACATTGAAGTGATAACAACTTAACTTTGATCAGATTAAAAAACTCTAAACTTTTACTCCCCATATCTCCCACATTTTATGTTTTTGATGTCAGAACTTACCTCTTTTTTTTTTGTTTGTTTTTTGTCTTTTTCCGTATCCGGCAACAGATCGCAACCCTCAGTGTTGCCCCCGTACCGGACCGGGGACCGGCAACGGGATTGCAACCCTCGGCGTTGCTCCCGCGCCTCGCTCAGCCAGTGAGCGGGAACCGGTCTGTATGTGGGATCCGAACCCTCGGGTGGGAGCGCCGCCGCGCTTCCCAAGCAGCGCACTATCCAGTGCGCCACCGGGCCGGCCCATAACTTACCTCTTTTTATATTTTGTGTCCCTTAACAAATTATTGTAGCTATTATAATTTTTGATAGTTTTGTCTTCTAATCTATATACTAAAGATATAAAAGACTTATACACCACCATTACAGTATCAAAATATTCTAAATTCGACAATGTATTTGCTTTTACCAGTGAGTTTTATACTTTCGTGTTAATAATTACATTTTTCCAGCTTGAAGAACACCCTTTGGCATTTTTTCTAAGGCAAGCCTAATGATGACGAATTCCCTCAGCATTTGTTTATCTGGGAAAGTCTTTATCTATCCTTCATTTCTGAAGGACAGCTTTGCTAAGTACATATTCTTTGTTGGCAGTTTTTTTTTTTTTCCTTTAGGACTTTGTATATATCATCCCACTCTCTCCTAGTCTATAAGGTTTCTGTTGAAAAATCCATTGATAGCCTTATTAAAATTCCCTTACATGTGACATGCTCCTTTTCTCTTGCTGCATTCAGGATCCCCTTTTTGTCTTAGATTTTTGACAATTTGATTGTAATATGCCTTGCTGTAGTCTTGTTTGGATTGAATCTGATTGGATATATTTGACCTTCCTGTCAGCTGAATATTTATATCTTTTTTTTCAGATTTGGGAAGTTTTGGGCTATTTTCTTTTTTAACAAAATTATTTCCACTTATTAATTTTTTATATTTTTTATTTTAATATTTAATTGTACATATTTATGTGATAAATTGTTTCAATACATGCATATGCTGTATTTTGATTCACTTAGGGTAGATAGCATAGCTTTGTACCCATTAATTTACAAGTTCCCCTTCCCCCTCCCCCCATCCTCTGGTAACCATTATTCAACTCTTTACCTCTATAAGAACCACTTTTTTTTTTTCTGATTCCACATATGAGTGAGATCATGTGGTATTTGTCTTTCTGTGCCTGGCTTCCTTCAGTTAACATGATAATTTCCAGTTCCATCCACGTTGTTGCAAATAACAGAATTTAATTTTTTAAAATAGCTGAATATCCTTGATTTTGTTGATGTGGTGCATCACATTTATTGACTTGCATATGCTGAAACATCTTTGCATCCCTGGGATGAATCCCACTTGGTCAAGGTGTGTAATTTTTTTCGATGTATTGCTGCACTCCATTTGCTAATATTTCATTGAGGATTTTTGCATTTATGCTCATCAAAGATATTGGCTTATAGTTTTTTTTTGTTGTATCTTTGTCTGGTTTTGGTATCAGGGTGATGCTGACCTCATAGAATGAGTTTGGGAGAATGACCTCTGCTTCAGTTTTTTTGGAATAATTTGAAGAGAATTGGTGTTAATAGAATTCAGAAGTAATTCATCCAGTCCTGGGCTTTTCTTTGTTGGGAGACTGCTGATGATTGCTTCAATCTTATTGCTTGTTATAGGTCTGTTCATGTTTTCTATTTCTTCTTTGTTTAGTCTTGGTAGTTTGTATGTGTCCAGAAATTTATGTTTCCTTCAGGTTTTCAGATTTGTTGGCACATATTTGTTTATAATAGTCTCTAAAGATTCTTTGTATTTCTGTGGTATTGGTTATAATGTCTCCTTTTTCATTTCTAATTGTTGTTATTTGGTTCTTCTCTCTTTTTTTTTTTTGGTTAACCTAGTTAATAGTTTATTTTATTTACCTTCTCAAAAAAACAACATTTTGTTTCATATATCTTTTGTATTGCATTTTCAGTTTCTATTTTATTTAGTTCTGATCTGATTTTAATTATTTCTTTTCATCTATCAATTTTGGATTGGATTGTTATTGTTTTTCTAATTATTTGAGGTGTAGCATTAGGTTGTTTATTTGAAATCTTTCTGGGCCGGCCCGGTGGCGCACTGGAGAGTGCGCCGCTTGGGAGCGCGGTGGCGCTCCCACCGAGGGTTCGGATCCCATGTGGAGACCGGTTCCCGCTCACTGGCTGAGCGTGGTGCGGGCGCAACACCGAGGGTTGCGATCCCGTTGCCGGTCCCCGGTACGGGCGCGACACTGAGGGTTGCAATCCCGTTACCGGTCAGTAAAAAAGACAAAAAGGAAAAAAAAAAAAGAAATCTTTCTATTCTTTTGATGTAAGTGTATATTTCAATAAATTTCCCTCTTAAAACTGCTTTTGGGGCTGGCCCGGTGGTGCACTGTAGTGGTGGCGCTCCCGCTGAGGGTTCGGATCCCACATACAGACCGGTTCCCGCTCACTGGCTGAGCGAGGTGTGGGAGCAACACCGAGGGTTGCGATCCTGATGCTGTTCCCGGTCCGGTACGGGCGCGACACTGAGGGTTGTGATCCATTGCCGGACACGAAAAAAGACAAAAAGGAAAAAAAAAACCCAAACAAACTGCTTTTGAAGTATCCCACAGGTTTTGGTATGACAACTATCTCAATAGAACAGAAAAAAGAATTAGACAAAACTCAACATCCTTTCATGATAAAGACTCTCAGCAAATCAGGTATAAAAGGAAAGTATTTCAACATAATAAAAGCCATATGCAACAAACCCACTGTTGATATCATCCTTCCAGATTTTCCCTTAAGAACAGAAACAAGAGAAGGATACCCATTGTCACCACTCCTACTTAATGTAGTATTGGAAGTTCTAGCCAGGTCAATCAGGCAAGAGAAAGAAATAAAGGGCATCTAGATTGGAAAAGATGAAGTCTAACTGTCCCTATTTGCAGATGACATGATCCTATATATTGAAAAGCTTAAAGACTCTACAAAAAAAAAAAAAACTCTTAGAGTTGATAAACAATCTCAGTAAAGTTGCAGTATACAAAAATCAGTAGTTTGTATACTCCAACAACAAACTAACAGAAAAAGAAATCAAGAAAGCAAGTCCATTTACAATAATAATGTAGGAATAAATTTAACCAAGGGGGTGAAAGATCTCTACAACGAGAACTACAAATCACTGTTGAAAGAAATTAAAGAGCACACAAAAAGAAAGAAAGACATTCCATGCTCATAGATTGGAATAATTAACATTGTGAAAATGTCCATACTATCCAATGTGATCTACAGATTCAGTGCAATCCCCATCAAAATACCACTGACATTCTTCACAGAAATAGAAAAAACAATCCTAACATTCATGTGGAACAACGACAGACCCTGAATAGCCAAAGCAATCCTAAGCTAAAAAATTCAAGCTGGAGGCATTACATTACCTGATTTCAAATTATGCTACAAAGCTATAGTAACCAAAACATGGTACTGGCATAAAAACAGACGCTTGGACCAATGCAACAGAACAGAGAACCCAGAGATCAACCCACATACTTACAGCCAACTAATCTTCAACAAAGGCACCAAGAACATACATTGGGGAAATGATTGCCTCGGCAATAAATGGTGCTGGGAAAACTGAACATCCATATGTAGAAGAATGAAACTAGACCTTTATCACTCACCATATACCAAAAACAATTCAAAATGAATTAAGAACTTAAATATAAGACCTGAAACTATAAAACTATTAAGAGAAAACATAGGGGAAATACTTCAGGAAGTAGGACTGGGCAAAGACTTTATGAATATGACCCCCAAAGCACAGGCAATAAAAGGAAAAACAAACAAATGGGATTACATCAAACTAAAAAGCTTCTGTGTAGCTAAATAAATAATTAACAGAGTGAAAAGACAACCTACAGAGTGGGAGAAAACATTTGCAAACTATGCATCCAACAAAGGATTAATATCCAGAATATACAAGGACCTCAAACAACCATAAAAAAAAAAAAAAAAACATGATCAAAAAATGAGCAAAGGAGCTGAATATGCATTCCTCAAAGGAAGATACACAAATGGCCAATGGACACAAGAAAAAATGCTCAACATCACTCAGGATCAGGGAAATGAAAATCAAAACCACAATGAGATATCATCTCACCCCAGTTAGAATAGCTGTTATCAAAAAGACAAAAAATAACCAATGCTGGTGAGGATTCGTGAGGTTGGTGGGAATATAATTTAGTATAGCCATTATGGAAAACAGTATGGAAATTCCTCATAAAACTACCTTATGATTCAGCAATCCCACTACTGGGAATTTATCCAAAGGAAGTAAAATCAGTATACTAAAGAGACACCTGCACTCCCATGTTCCCATTGCAGCACTATTCACAATAGCCAACAGATGGAATCAACCTAAATGCCCATCAACAGACAAATGGATAAAAACAAAATAACAAAAAAACTGTGTTACAATCTACAATGGAATACTACTCAGCTATTTTTTAAAAAATTGTAACATAGTTGATTGTACATATCTGTGGGGTACAGAGTTGAATATCAATACCTGTGTCTAATATGTGATGCTCAAATTAGGATAATTAATATATTCAACAATGTACAATGTAATTGTTTTTCATGGCCCTTTACCAATTCCTTTCTTACTACCACCTGCCCCCGGTTAAATTTACTCCTTTATGTATTTCATTTTATTGGTAGCTACTGTGAATGTTGTTACTTTCTTCATTTCTTCTTCAGATATTTATTATTGGTTTATAGGAATGCTGTTGATTTTTGTGTGTTGATTTTGTATCATGCCACTTTACTGAATTTATTTGTTAGTTGTAGTAATTTTTTTGGTGGAGTGTTTAGAGTTTTCTATGATCATGTCATCTGCAAACACAGATCACTTTGATTTCCTCCTTTCCAATTTACATGCCCTTTATTTCTTCCTCTTGCTTTACTGTGCTAAGTAAAACTCCCAGTACTGTGTTGAATAAGAGTGGGGAAAGTGGGCATCCTTGCCTTCTTCCAGATCTTTGAGGAAAAACCTTCAATTTTTGTCTGTTCAGTATGATATTAGCTGTGGATTTGTCATAGACAGCCTTTATTGTGTTGAGGTACATTTCTTCTATACATAAATTGTTGAGTGTTTTTATCATGAAGGGGGTTGGATTTTATTTTATTTATTTATTTATTTATTGTTTTAAAGATGACCGGTAAGGCGATCTTAACCCTTGACTTGGTGTTGTCAGCACCACACTCACTCAGTGAGCTAACCGGCCATCCCTACATGGGATCCAAACCCGTGGCCTTGGTGTTATCAGCACCGCACTCTCCCGAGTGAGCCACAGGCCGGCCCGGGGGTTGGATTTTATTAAATGCTTTTTCTACATCTATTGAGATGATCTTTTTAAACAATTTTTTATTCTGTTGATGTGATGTATCACATTTATTGTTTGCATACGGTGGACCATCCTCGCACCCCATGGACCATCCTTGCATCCCTGGGATGAATCCCACTTCATCGTGGTGAATGACCTTTTTAATGTGTTGTTGAATTTGGTTCACTAGTCTCTTGTTGAGGATTTTTGCATCTATGTTCATTGGGGACATTGATTTGTAGTTTTCTTTTTTTGTCGTGTCTTTTTCCAGTTTTGGTATGAGGGTAATGCTGGCCTCAATAGAGTAAGTTTGGAGGCTGGCTGATTAGCTCAGTTGGTTAGAGTGTGGTGTTATAACACCAAGGTCAAGGGTTCAGATCGCCATATTGGCCTGCCACCAATAATAATAATAATAGTAGGTTCGGAGATATTCCCTCCTCTTCAATTCTTTGGAAGAGTTTGAGAAGAATTTGTATCAGCTTTTATTTAAATGAGGTAGAATTTGGCAGTGAAGCTGTCTGATCCTGGGGTTTTCTTTGTTGAGAGACTTTTTTATTACTGCTTCAATCTCATTAATCATTACTGGTCTGTTTAGGTTTTCTTATTCTTCATGATTCAACCTTGGTAAGTTGTATGTGTCCAGAAATTTATCTATTTCTTCTAGGTTTTCCAGTTTGTTAGCATATAGTTGTTTTTTTTTTGTTTGTTTGTTTGTTTTTTAAAAGATGACCGGTAAGGGGATCTTAACCCTTGACCTGGTGCTGTCAGCACCACACTCACCCAGTGAGCAAACCGGCCATCCCTATATGGGATCCGAACCTGTGGCCTTGGTGTTATCAGCACCACACTCTCCAGAGCAAGCCACGGGCGGGCCCAGCATATAGTTGTTTGTAATAGTCTCTTATGATCTTTGTATTTCTGTGGTATCAGTTGTAATGTCTCCTTTTCATATTTTATGTATTTGAGTCTTCTCTCTTTTTGTCTTTGTTTGTCTAGCTAAAGGTTTATTAACCTTTATCTTTTTGAAAAACCAACTCTTTGTTTCATTGATCTTTTGTATTATTTTTCAATCTCCAATCATTTATTTATTCTCTGATCTTTATTTCACTCCTTCTACTGATTTTGGGTTTGGTTTGTTCTTGTTTTTCTAGTTCCTTGAAGTGTAATGTTAAGTTGTTTATTTGAAGTCTTTCTGCTTTTTTGATGTAGGCATTTATTGCTGTAAACTTCATTCTTAGAACTGCTTTTGCCATATCCCCTAGGTTTTGGTATGTTGTGTTTCCATTTTCATTTGTGTACAGGAATTTTTAAATTTCATTTTTAATATCTTCTTTGACTCATTCATTGTGTAGGAGCATGTCATTTAATTTCCATGTATTTGTACAATTTCCAATGTTCCTTCTGTTATTGATTTCTAGTTTTATTCCATCGTGGTCTCAGACAAGATAGTTGGTATGACTTCAATTCTTAAAAATTTTTTGAATTTTGTTGTGGTCTAACATAGGTCTGTTCTAGAGAATGTTCCATGTGCTGCTGAGAAGAATGTGTATTCTGCAGTTGTTGGATGAAATGTTCTATAAATGTCCGTTTGGACTTATCAGTCTAGTGTGGAGATTAACTCTGATGTTTCTTGGTTAATTTTATGTCTGGATGATCTGTCCTTTGCTTAAAGTGGGGTATTACAGTTCCCAACTATTATTGTTTTGGGAGTTTATATCTCCCATTAGGTATAGAAGTATTTGCTTTGTATATCCGGGTACTCCAGTGTTAGGTGCACATATATTTAGAATTGTTATATCCTCTTGCTGAATCAATCCCTTTATTATTATATAATTACCTTCTTTATCTTTTTTTTAGCTTCCTTGGCTTGAAGTCTATTTTATTTAATATTAGATATAGTTACTGCTACTCTTTTTTTTGATTTCCAGTTGTATAAAATATCTTTTTTTATCCCTTCACTTTCAGTCAATGGGTGTCCCAGGTGAAGTGAGTTTCTCATAGGCAGCATATTGTTGGTTCTGTTTCATAATCCAAAGACATTCTGTGTCTTTTAATTGGGAAATTTAATTCATTTATATTTAGAATTTTTAATGATATATAGGGACTTGTTAATGCCATTTTGGGGAAGGGGAGTTCTGGTTGTTTTGAGATCCTTTTTTCCAGTGTTAATGTCCTCCTTTGTGATTTCTCCAGTAGAATATTTTTATTTTTCATTATCGATTTTTAGTATTTCTATTATACATTTTTGTGTTATGGTTACCATGAGGCATACAGAAAACATGTTACGGTTATAAAACAGATTATTGTAAACTAAAATCAACTTAATTTTGATCACTAAGTAAAAAGAAACGACCAAAAGCCAACTCTATGTTTTGATGTCATTCTCTACCAGTGCTCTGAGTTAATTAGCCAGCCTCCCCCTGTTTTTGACATTTTGTTGTTTTAAGTTACATCTTTCAGTATCGCCTATCTCAAACAGTTGTTGAGTTTGCTATTGTCTCATTGAGTTTGTCTTTTCATCTTCATAACAAGGATATAGGTTTATTAACCACCTTTACAATATTGAAGTATTCTGAGATTATCTGTGTACTTACCTTACTTGTGAGTTTTATACTTTCAAATATTTTCTTGTTACACTTTAGCATTGCCTTCTTTCAGCCTGAAGAACTCTCTTTAGCAGTATTTCTCCTAAGGCAGGTCTTGTGTTGATCAATTTCTTTAGCTTCTGTTTGCCTGGGAAAGACTTTATTTCTCTTTCATATTAGAAGGTTAATTTTGCTGGATACAGAATTCTTTTTCCTTCAGCCCTGGTTTTTTTCTTTTCTTTTTCTTTTTCTTTTTTTTTTTAAACAAAACAAAACAAACAAACAAAAAAGGCCACCTTTTAAAAAATTTGTAACTCAACCTCTACATACATACAATATTGCACAAATTGTAGGTAGATCAACAATTATATTAACAATACAAACTCATGAGCATTTACATAAATCTATTGCTGTAACTCTTAGTGCATTTTGTGCCCAGTACTTTAGTAAACAGGACAAATATAAAGGAACTTGGTTACTTTAATTCATTAGAATAAGCTCTCCGAAAAAGCATATATGAGGTTTACTTCAAAAAGTTCGTGGAAAAATTTGTATTATTTTTTAATTCTATTTTTCCACAAACTTTTTGAAGTTTCTCAATATGTTAAATCAGGAAATATCAATAAACTAAGTATAAAAGAAACACTTTAAAAGAAAAGTTGGTTATAAAATTGTTAGTTTAAAATATTGTTTAAGAATCTTAGCAATTTGACTTTGAAAACAAAGTATATGTGCATACTGGGAGTGAGTTTTAAGAAAACTCACTCATGTTCTGCTTCACAATTACTACTGCACTCCAAATGAATAATTCCGGGTTGCTACAATGTCATCTCTGCTAGTATAAACCATTGTTTCAAAGTTCTAAAGAAACAAGATGGTAATTCACAGAAAAGCATTTAAAATAAGATTCCTCTCACTCAAAGTTAAATAAAATAAAACTACAGTTGACCCTCGAACAACATGTGTTTGAACTGCATGTGTCCATTTATAGGCAGATTTTTTTTTTTGATAAATATATAGGAACATTTTTGGTTAGGTGAATCATGAATGCCAAACAGTCTACAGCCATACCACACTGAACGCACCCGATCTTGTCTGAGCTCACAAACAGTTAGGTAGCCTACCTACAGTAGGCTATTAGTAGTAGAGTAGTTAAGTTTTGGGGAAGCCAAATTTATAGGCAGATTTTTGACTGGGGGGGGGGGTCTGCACACCCTAACCCCTGCATTGCTCAAGGGTCAACTGTATGATGATCTCCATAAAGTTACAAAGAAATTCTATCAAAATGTTGACCAGATAAAGGAGCCAGACCAACATTAACCTTCGCTGATTGCCTCAGAGTGCAGAGCACGCTGTCACCTACAAGGAAGTGTGTAGGGAGTGACATCCCAGCTCTCCCCTAGCTTGCAGAGTAAGGGTGGACAAAGCCCTTCTGCTTCCCTGGGGTTTTGCTTCCTCACTTAGAGAACTGAGGGGGGTGGGCTAGATGGCTTTTAAGAGACTTTTTAACTAAAGTTATCTAAATCAGCTTGAGATCCCATCTCTGACTAGACATTTAGGGTGGCAAAAGAAATGGATTAAAAAACAGATGGGTGAAGTATTTCTCACATTTTGATACCATTACTCAGAACTATTCTCCACTATATTCCAAGGAAATCTTTCCCAAATACTGTTAAAAGGTATGCAAGTGAGGCATCTGACAATAAAATTTTTGATAAAAATGTAAAAAGGTTATATACCAAGTTTGGTTGGAAAAACAATGCACCACCATGTTACAACCAGTAGTCAGGACTTCCTGCCTCTGAATTTTAGGAACCACCAATCTGGTTGGAAAAATGTCAAGGAAGATACACATTCATGCCATTCAATAGAGATCTAATGAATGTACACCTATTAATCCATTTCCTGAACTTTTCCCAGGAAGGCAACTTTAATGAAACTGGTTCTAATGGAAAGGTTGCAAGAGAATTAAGTGGAGGGTGGGAGTTTTTACTTTACAGAAGAGAAAAAGGATCCAAAGTGAGCAATGACTTCTCATTTTCCGTCCCCTACAGGGAATAACAATATCACTTTTTCTGTAATCTAACACACTGGCTTCATTTTCAGAATGCATCACTTTCTTTTCCTCACAAGGTAGACACACATTTTAAACCTTAACCATGGGACAGTCATGCGATTCCTTCAGTAAGCCCCAAGGTTTCCCTGAGCTTTCCTGGAGCTTACAGCCAGAGGAATCCTAAGGTTTCTAATATTAAAACTTCTTCCAGGCCGGCCCGTGGCTCACTCGGTAGAGTGCGGTGCTGATAACACCAAGGCCACGGGTTCGGATCCTATATAGGGATGGCCGGTTTGCTCACTAGCTGAACGTGGTGCTGACAACACCAAGCCAAGGGTTGAGATCCCCTTACCGGTCATCTTAAAAAAAAAAAAAAAAAAAAAAAAAA
>NW_007726566.1:0-10788 GCF_000696425.1 Galeopterus variegatus | reverse complement strand
TTTTTCCCCCTGGGTGAGCGGGGGGTGCACAACCCAAACCAAGGGTTTGAGACCCCTTTCCCGGCATTTTTAAAAAAAAAAAAAAAAAAAAAAAAAACTTCTTCCACAGCCACAAGTTCCTTTGATATTTGGATTATTGAACACAAACTCACTGGATAATTTGTCTGCATCTTAGTCCATTTCTGTTCCTAAAAGTGTTAGCTGTGCTTTCTTTCTGATGAACACTCTGACTTCATCTTGAACAATTTCATCAATCTTCTTTTGTCCTCGTAAAATCTAGAGTATAAGAAAGGTCTTTACAACCCCTGGTTCAGACACTGATTTTTACACCTACTTGCTCAGGCTTATCTTTAAGAAACGGTTTTATCTTGTTTACTGCTGAAAGTGTCAGGGTGAGGGTGGCCCAGGTCGGCCACAGCTTCCTCTTGCTCACAGCCTGGACAGTAGCCCAGACTAATGAATCCAACATCTTCATGGTCCTGGCACCCCAATGCCTCAGGCCGGAGCTCAGATACCTCAGCCTCTCTCCATGGACATGGCAGTTGCCTTCTCCTTCAGTACTTTGATTATATTATTCCACTCTCTCCTGGCCTGTATGGTTTCTACTGAGAAATACACTGACAGCTGTTTTCAACATTCTGTTGAATGTTATATGGTTCTCTTGCTGTTTTCAGTATTCTTTCTTTGTCTTTGGTTTTTGATAATTTGGTTATCATGTGCCTCAGGGTGTTTCTATTTGGATTGAATTTGACTGGTGACCTCTGAGCTTCCTGCACCTGGATGCTGTCATCTTTCTCCATACTCGGGAAATTTTCAGTCATTATTTCCTTAAATATATTTTCTAGGACTCTTCCTTTGTTGTCTCCTTTGGTACACAAATTATGCAGAGGTTATTTCACTTAAAGGAGTCCCATAATTGCTGCAATTATGTTTCACTTTTTAAAACTATTTTTTCTTTTTGCTCACCTGATTGGATAATTTTACATGTTCTGTCCTCTAGCTCACTGATTCTTTCCTCTGTTTTATCAAGTCTGCCGTTGGAGCTTTCTCTCAAGACTTTCAGTTCAGATAATGTATTCTTTATTATGGCAAGAACACTTAATATGAGATCTACCCTCAATGTATTTTTAAGTATGCAAAACATTATTGTTGATTACAGGTACAGTGCTGTGCAGCAGATCTCTAGAGCTTATTCATTTTGCTGATCTGAAACTTTGTTTTTGTTTTTTGTTGTTGTTGTTTTTGGTTTTGGCAACTGGCTGGTACAGGGATTGAACCTTGAACCTTAGTGTTATATGCATCATGATCTAACCAACTGAGCTAATTGGCCAGCCCTGATAACATATTCTTAATTTCTATAATTTCTGCCTTTTAAAAAACTTTATTATATTTCTTTGCTCCTGGATTGTTTTCCAAATACCATTTAGTGTTCTATCTGTATTTTCTTGTAGCTCCCTGAACATCTTTAAGAAGATTTTCTAAATTGTCTATCAGACATTTCATAAATGTGCAACTCTTCTGGGTCTATTGCTGGTGCTTTGTTGTTTTCCTTTGGTGATGTGATATTTCTCTGTTTTTTCTTGATCTTTGAGCCTTTAGGCTGATGCCTGCACATTTGAAGAGATGGCTACCTCTTCCAGTTTTTATACATGCTCTTTGGTGGTGTTAGTGCTTTAGTACTCAATACCAGAACTTTGTCTCTGGTCTGTGGCTTTTTTATGTTCTGTGGTGGATCAATAGCAACAACCGCCACTTAAACACTGCACTGGAAATAATTTGCTGTCCTGTGGTTAATTTTCAGATTAGGGGAAACTTCCTGTTGGGACTGGAACTTGAACTCTGTGCCTGAGCTAAATTGCTGCCTTGCTGTTGTTTCTGAGACTGGGTAAAACTTTCTGATTAAACAGATTTTAATCATCAACTCTTTAGTCACTTCTGGGTCATGTGGGATCACCACAAATGCAACTGGACTGTGTGGAAATTCTGGCCCAGGACTGAGTCTTTCCTGAAAACTGTGTCCCCTGCAGTTCTGTCTCACTGGTCTCCACTGTGTGGCACCCATGCTGATTGGAAGGCACCTCAGCTGCCTACACTGATCCCAATGCACTCCTGGTCCTGACGCACCACGCCCCAAGCACTGCAAATGTTTTGTGTGAGATTGGCCCTACATGAGTCCCTTGTGAAGACTCACTGACCTCTGGATGATTCCTTCTCCTATTAACTGAGGCCCCTCACTCCTATGCAGATGCAGGTGAAAATTGAAAGCACCTTTGCTGGCCTGAGAAATTGGATGGTGCACTTTGAAGTGATATATATATATAGCCAGCAACCATCGCACTATTCTCCCCTGCAGACTCCAAGTACCCTCACAATGAGGTTGCTGCAGATGTTTTGCTGTCTTCAGGCAGGTGCTTCATGTGCTGGTAGCTGCTCTGTGCACTGTGCCACACCAACACAGGGAGCAGCTTTTCTTGGTCTTATAGGGGTGATCCTGTCTGCTCACTGTGGCTTTCCATATCTTCACAGACTCAGCAGGTCTCTCCTAGTCTTCCCCCAAGTACTAGTGATTTCAGGATGGCAATTTTTATGTTTTAATAGTTTTAAGTTAATCTATTGTGAGGGGGAGTGATGCCAGAATCATCCGTTCCACCATCTTGGTGATGTCACTCTCTCTTAGCTATTATTTCTTTCTTCTCTTTCTTTCTTCCTTTCTTTTTTTCTTTTTCTTTTTTTGATGGCTGGTCAGTACAAGGATCTGAATGCTTGACCCTGGTGTTATCAGCACCATGCCTGCCGAGTGATCAAACTAGCCAGACCCCCTGCTATTATTTCTTTAAATAAGCTTTCTGTCCCTTTTCTTTCTCTTCTCCTAATTTAAGTTCTATTAGGTAAACATTAACTCTCTGACGCTGTCCCATATGTCCCACAGGCTTTTTTCACTCCTTTCCCTCTGACTGTATATTTTCTTTTCTTGTTGTCCCTTCCTTTCTTTCTTCCTGTTTTTTTGGGGGTTTTTTGTTTTGTTTTGGTTTTGCAGTTGGCCAGTGTGGGGATCCAAACCCTTGACCTTGGTGTTATAACACCACACTCCAACCAACTGAGTTAACCAGCCAGCCCTGATTGTATATTTTCAAATAACCTGTGTTTGAGTTCACAGATTCTGTAATCTGCTTTAACAATTCTGCTGTTGATGATCTTTACTTTATTTTTCATTTCATTCACTGTATTCTTCAGCTCCAGATTTTTTTTAATGATTTCAATCTCTCTGTTAAATTTCTCATTTTTATTTATTGTTTTCCTGATTTCACTGAATTGTTTCTTTGTACATTGAAGTTCACTGTGCTTCCTTAAAATAATTATTTTGAATTCATTGACAGGCAGTTCATATATCTCCATTTGTTTGGGGTCAGTTATTGGGAAATTACTGTGTTCTTTTGTTGGTGATATCTCTCCTTAGTTTTTCATGTCTCTTGTTGCCTTACACTGGTTTCTTCACACTTGGTGGAACAGTCACCCCTTACAGACTTTACAGAATGGTTTCAGTGGTAAAGGCCTGCTCTATGTTGGGGGGAAGGGTGCAAGGGTGCTGATGGGGTGGGGTGCAGCAGTCTGGCACCAGTGAGCATGCAGAAGTGTAGTCTCCAAGAAGCTCTGTCAGCTGAGGTCAGTGTTGATAAAGATTGCAGGGATTCTCAGCATCCAACACTGTGGATGTCCACAGTGGCAGCAAGGGTTGTTGGAGTCTTTGGTGGCCATGGCTGCTAGGATCCTCACAATCTCTTTTTCTCCCAGGGGGGAGTTGTGGCCAAAGGGATCCCCTTTGGCACTGAGTCTGGCCTGTGGGTCTGCTTGTGATGGCAGTGGCACTGGTGTCTTATGAATGGCACCTGTGGAGCAGCCTCAGAGATGGGACCCAAAGTACAAGCACATGTGGAGAGACTATAGGTCTGGCATCCAGGGTGTTAATGGCACCAGCGCCTAGAGTACAGGTGCCCCTACTGCTATGTTGGCAATGGTATGCAAGGCACAGGTGCTTGTGAAGCAGCTGGGGAGCCAGGAATGGGAGAATGGGCATACACAGAGCTAGAGTGGCTCCAGGGTCTGGGTGGAGCCTAGCTCTCTACAGAAGCTGAGCTGGTGACCAGAATGTGGGCATGCACATGTATACCTTGACTCTAGAGTTCAGGTTGTAAACTAGCTTGCTATGGCCATGGCTCCAATGTCAGGTGTGAATGGGTGCAGTGCTGCCACAGAGCTGGGGTCTGGAGTGTGGATACTCATGGAGCAGCTGAGGTTCAGGAATCATGGGCACACTAGAGGTTGGAAGAGGTGGCAGCTCTGGTCCCAGAGCAATACAACAGTGGCTGTTTCTTGAGGGGGTGGGACATGCAGCCATGTCTCCCTTTCTGTGGTTCCCTGGAGGAATGGTTGTTGGTTATGTCAATGGCAAAAGACAACCTGTGGAGCAGGTTGATAAGGATCACCATGGTTCCTGCCATTTGGCTGATACTGATAGCCTCTGTTTTTCAGTTTGTTTCTAGCCATCTCCTGGTGCCTCTGGTATGCTGATCTCACCAGTTGAGGGGGTGTGTGAGGAACCACATTTCCCTCTTTGGGATTCCCTAGGGGATTGGCTGTTGGTTACATCAGTGGCAAAAGATGCCAGCATTTTCTGCAGAGGAGGCCACTGGGGACCATGGTGGTTTCCACTGAGTGGTTGATACCAATGGCCTCTGCCTTTCTTCTATGTTCCTACCCATTTTCAGGTGTATCAGGTATGCTGATTCACCAGTGATCCTTTCTGTGCACATATTTGTTTTCTTCTTCTTCTTCTTTTTTTTTTTTTTTTTTTTTGCTCCACTGTATTGTTGCAGATTCTTAAAAGGGACTTAAGCCCTCCCTGAGCTATTCTGGTTTGTGGATGACTGTCTGTATTTGTTTTTTTTGTGAGGGTATGAGGGCTGTTATCTCATACTATGCCATCTTGGTGATGTCACTGCCAGTTTATCAGTTTTTATTCCTGTCATTCCATTTTATGATTCCATCCATTCTGCTATTTTTGGCCACTACAAATAATATCACTATAAATATTTTTGCATATATATTTGATGCACATGTGCATGAATTCCATCTATGAGTGAATTTGCTGAGCAACTGAGTATGCATAGGTTCAACTTTAGTAGATATTGACCAATCGGTTTTTAGAAAGCTCCTTATTTTGGGTTAATTTTAGACTTAAAGAAAACCCACAAACAGTGCAGAGAGTTTCCATAAAGATATATTATATATATTTTTTCCATATACATATATGTAGTTTTTTAGTGGCTTGCTGGTATGTGGATCGGAACCCTTGACCTTGGTGTTATAGCACTGGAATTTCATATATCTTTAACCTAGCTTCCTCAAGTGTTAACATTTTACCTAACTGTAGTAAAATTGTAACAAACAGGAATTTAACATTAATACAATTCACCACTACTAACTAAAGACCTCACTTGAATTTTACCAGTTTTCCCACAAATGTCCTTTTTCTGTAACAGGATCCTATCCAGCATTTCATATTGCACTTACTTGTTTCTCCTTTACCTCCTGCAGTCTGTATCATTTCTTTAAGTCATTCCTTGTCTTTCACGGCCTTGAAATTCTCATAAAATGTTGATTAGTTATTTTGTTGAATGTCTTTTGATTTGGGCTTCTTTAGCATTTTTTCATTACTCAACTGAGGTTATGCATTTTTTGAAAAGAATATACCAGAAGTTATCTGTGTCCTTCTCAGTACATCATATTACAGGGTTTTTGCTTTATTACTAATGTTGACCTTGATCACTTGATTAAAGTCATTTATTTGGTATAAAGTTACTATTTTTCTCTTCATAGTTAATAAATATCTTAGGGGTGATACTTTGAGACTATGCACATTCTGTGTCTCCTCAAACCTTTGTCCACTAATTTTAGCATTCATTGGCAGATAATGTTTACAACAATTATTAATGTGATGCTTGCCTATTGGTGATTTTCTATTTCCTTCTTCCTTCTACATCTATTAATTGGAATCCTATTGCAAGGAGAAAATATTTTTCCCATTTATTTATTTACTTATATTTACTTATTATTAATAAGGATTCATAGATATTTATTTTATCCTATGGGTTGTAATTCAATACTATTATTATTTATTTTGTGGCTCTAATTGCTCCCAATTTGGCCGTTAGGAGTTCCTATAGGTTGACTCCTGTGTGAATTCAACAAGTGCCTATCCATCTATCTATTTCTGTCTATTTATCTATCTTTCTATCTACATTTCTTCCTTTTTTTTTTCTTTTTTTTGGAACCACAGATGCTGCAGGTTCATCTTGTACATTCTGCGCCCCAGCCTTGGAATCAAGAACTTCCCCCAAAGCCCTAGAAGCCCTAGTCCTTGTTATTGAAGAATGATGTATAGAAACCAAGCTCTGTGACTCAGTGTGTTCATTACTGCTGAGGTGGCATTGCTTCTAGATCCTGTCGGCAAACAAAGATTGGAAATACATGTATATGTATTAACCTATGTATATATACACATCTACATTTATATATCTAGCTATCTGTATATATATTTAAAAATGCAACTTTGTACTGATACTTCCGATTCCAACCCTACATCTTCAAGTTTCATTTTAGTCATCTCCTGTTTCTTATTTGTAACTTTCTCCAACAGCGTGAAACCCAGTTCTTATTATATACAATATATTTATTTGTTCACTTGTTGTATACACATACAGTAGTTTAAGAATTACTAATTCATAACCCTGTAAGAAACACATTTACTGACTAGAGCAGCATTTATGTACCATTGTTTTGTATTTAACCTCACATTACCCAGTCAAAATACTGTTTTCCAAAGTTGCTAACTATTTTGTTTCTTCTCAGTGTGGTTGTTATCTATTTATATACAATTACAATCAGTGTTAGTATTTGTATTCTATTTCGGGTCATCCCAAATACTGGTTGATTTTACCAGTTTTTTATTTATTATGAGAAGGGTATGTGAAGCATTACTATGGTGATTAAAAGTCAGAGCTACACAAAAAAGTATACTCAGAAATATGTCACTCCTCCCTTATCTCTGCTACTCCATTTTCATTTCTCCTTTCTTTCCACTCTATTCCCACAAACACCCTGTACAGAATCAATCTCTCTAGCCTGTAGGTTATTCTTCTACTTCTTTTGCACAATGAGTAGATTCATGTGTAATTTCTCATATCTCCTTCATTCTTTCTTTCTCTCTCTTTTTTTTAAAGATGATTGGTAAGGGGATCTTAACCCTTGACTTGGTGTTGTCAGCACCATGCTCTCCCAAGTGAGCTAACCGGCCATCCCTATATAGGGATCCAAATCTGTGGCCTTGGTGTTATCAGCACCACACTCTTCCTAGTGAGCCATGGGCCGGCCCTATATCTCCTTCTTTCTTACATAAAGGGTACCACAAAAAATATATATATATATTTTTTTGCACGTTACTTTTTTTACTTAACTGTATGTCCTGGATACATATTCATATCAGATATTCATAGAGATCTTCATTATTTTTCATAGCTGCATAATAATTTATTGTGCAGGTATATTACAGTTAATTCAACCATTCTCATTTATATGGGCATTTAAGTCGTTTCTAATACTTTTGCACTGACAAGTAATGCTGAGATGAATAACCTTGTGCATATGCATTTTCATATGGTTGAAGGTGTACCTTCAAGGTTAATTCCTAAAAGTGAGATTGCTGGATTGAAATATAAGTGCATGTGTAGTTCTGTTAGGTATTGACAAATTTCCTTCCAGAAAAGTTGCATTTACTCCCAGACTGTGGCTTAATTTCATTTTAACACTATCTTTCAAAGAGCAGAAATCTTAAATTTTTGTGATTTTGTCAATTTGTTCTCTTATTAGTTGTGCCTTTGTTGTCATATCTAGGAAATATGCCTAACCCAAGGTCACAAATATTTTCTGTTTTCTTCTAGAAGTTTTATAGTATTAGGTTTTATATTTAGGTCTATTATACATGTCTATTTTTGTATATTGTGAAAGATAGGATAAAAGTTCTCTTTTTACTTTTTGCTTATGAATATTTGATTATTCAAACACAACTTGTTGAACAGATTATCAGCTGAATGGCATTTTCATCTCTATCAAAAATCAATTGACCACATATGTGTGGTTCCTTTTCTAGACACTGTAGTCTGTTCCATTGATGCATTTGTCTATCACAACACCAACACCATGTTATCTTGATGATTGTAGCTTTATAATAATTCTCTAAATCAGGTAGTTTTAGTTTTCCAAACTTGTATTTCTATTTCAAATTGTTTGGCTATCTGAGGTACCATTTAGTATTCCGGGGCATTCATTTTCGTATGAATTTTAGAAATAGCTTGTTAATTTCTGCCAAAAAGCCCAGATACCTTGACTGGCATTACATTAAATCTATAATGAATTTGGGAAGAACTGATTTCTTAATAACATTGTGTTTTCTAGGTCAAAGGTTCAGATGCCCATATTGGCCAGCTGCCAAAAAATAATAATAATAAAAATTGTGTTTTCTGATCCCTAAACATGGTATATCTCTCCATTTATTTAGGTCTTCTTTAATTTTTCTCAGTAATGTTTTGTAGTTTTTGGTGTATAGGTCTTGCACATCTTTTGTCAGATAAATCCATAAATAGTTTATATTTTTGATGCTATGCTGAATGCTGTTTTTAAAATTTAAATTTCCAGTTTCTCACTGCTAATATGTAAAGATACAATTGATTTTCTATGTTTTTATTTTTCAGAGATTCTGAAAATATAAATGTTATTAATTCTTTTCATATGTTCCATTTCAGATCCTTTGTCTCTGGCCCTTTTTGCCTTCTCCTTTATGTCATTTTCATTTTATTGGTTGTTTCCTTGCCTTCAGTGCCCATTATTAAACTTATATTTGAGTCCTTTCTCCCTTGGGCACCTTGCAATTTGTTCTTTATTTCTGAAATAATTTTGTCTTAAAAATTTTTTTTTCATTTCTTTTCTGTGTTCAATTATCTCTTTTTTCATATCTCCTTGTTTTTAGTTTTTAAACTTATGATTCAAGGTTGTTTTGTATATCCTCAAATGTTTGTTTGAGCATATTTAATTATGTTTGGAATGTGAACTTAAATTTTTCTTCTGTTTCTTGACTGTCTTGAGGGGAAAATTTTTCTCACTTGATTTTTGTGCAAACTTTTTTTACTAGTTTTCTGCTTTTTTTTTTCCAGCTGGATGATACAGAAATTGAACTCTGCACCTTAGTGTTATTAACACTATGCTCTAACCAACTAAGCTAACCAGCCAGCCTCTGCAATACTTCTCTATGGAGTTTTCTTTTGTTCATTTAAGAAAATTTCTAGTTTAATGGTGTCTTTCTGTTAGTCTAGCAAATTCTAGGTCGTTTAGGGGACTTTTTATTTGCATTAGTGGTGAAGGAAGGGATTACGAATCCTCTGATATTTTAGTTCTCTTTTGTTTTGCAGAATCCCAGATTATTCTTTTTTCCCCGCCTTCTATACCCAATTGCCAAAGGTGCTTCTTCCTTCCTTGTGGCCATTTTTCTCCTTCAGGAGACAGCCCCTTTAAATTGTGCCCATTTAAATAAAGGCCCTTTGTATGACATCTGTCTTTTTAAATCTCAGATCTGAAGAAAGCATTTGTCTCTTTAAAGCCCACATTTGACTCTTTATGGCATCTGGCCTTTCAGGATTCATGAACTTTAATATCTGTGAAGTTTATTTTCATAAACTGTGAAGTTTATGGTCTGATCTGCTCAGTCACTTTCTTTTGGTATTATCAGACTTAGGGTGAATTTGATTTTTCCTGTCATTGCTCCAAGAGATGCACCATGTTTAGGGATCAGAAAATACTCTCAGGCACCTTTCCTAGCATCTTTCCTCTGTCTTCCCTCTGCTTTTTATCCATTTCCCTTTGCTCACTATAAAGCTTTCTAGCAGGGCAGGGATGGCATGTGAGTTTGTGGGACTGGGTCCCAGGGATTTGTGGGGTTTTTTCCTTCTCTTTCTGGTTGCAGTTGTCTTTCATTTTCAGCATTCTCTGTCCTTAAGTGATGCTGAATATGTAAATCTGCATAGAATTTTCATAGATGTCATGTTATTCCACATTCTTTGGGAAGAAGATTTTAAGAAGTTGTTTACTGCACAGCCTCTATTGTTTGCAGCAGCCCAGAAGTCCCCAAATAGTTTTTTTAAGTGAGTTCTTCAATTATACTTCAACCAATAGTCTATACGAATTACTCTGAATCACTGATATTGCAGTCTTCTATTTTTAACCATTCTAATGGGTATATGATAGCATCTTATTATGATTTTAATTTGCATTTCAGTGATTACTAATGAAACTGAACACATTTTCATGTAATTCTTGGACATTTGGGAATCCTCTTTATTGAAGTACTATTCATGTCTGTTATGTTTTTCTGTTGGGTTGTTATTGATTTGTAAGTGTTCTTTATATTTTTTGGATTCAAGCCTTTCATTGGCTGTATGGGCTGCAAATACTTTCTTATACTTTGTGGATTACTTTTCACTGTCCTTATTATCTATTAATTAATAAAATTTCATAATGTTAATGTAGTCCAATTTATTATATTTTTATTTTATGCTTAGTGCTTTTTGTGTCCTATTTAAGAAATATTCCCCTACTCCAAGGTCATAAAAAATATCTTTCTAGGTTGTATTTGCCTTCCACATTTAGATCTACAATCTTCCTGGAATTAAATGTTTTTTT
>NW_007726565.1:737358-738014 GCF_000696425.1 Galeopterus variegatus | reverse complement strand
TTCCTAGAGGAAGGGGCAGCCACACCAGCACGAGCCCTCAGGGAGGGGTGGCAGGGGGGTGTCAGACTAAGTGTCCTCGGCAGGCCCGCCGAGGTCTGGCAGCCCAGCCCTGCCCCCTCCCCTCCAGAGGGGCTCTACTCTCCCACAGGGGACACATGAGGAGGAGCCTGGACCCCTGCCCTCCCGCCAGCGATAATCTCATGGCAGAGACTGAGCAGGTCCAAGAGACTGGCCGAGGGAAGCCGACAGCCCAAGNCTTTTAATAATAAAATTCTAACATGCTCCTGTTTATTACAATGGCTGATATGTTTGGACTTATTTGGCCTTTTGTCCCCAGGTGTCCTATTTTCCATGTTTGTCTCATCTTTCTCTTTCTTTTTCTTTTGCCTTTTGTTGGACTGAGTTTTCTTGGTTCTGTTTTTCCCTCTTGAAAGTTATATGCCCAATTTCTGGTGATTTTCCTAATTCTTAAAAATAGGTTACCTAGATTTTTAAAATAGTGCATTCTCATTATACAAGTCTTCAGGCAATATGGAAGAAAAAGAAATAATTAAAATTTGCAAAAACCACTACTTGCTAGCATCTGGTGAACACAATTCCAGACATCCCTCTAAGCTTGTACATTAAGTATTAAGTATGAACGAATGGATAGAATT
>NW_007726565.1:734302-735005 GCF_000696425.1 Galeopterus variegatus | reverse complement strand
ACACACCCGGGCAACCTCCCACCGCCCTCAGCTGGGTAGGTGCACCTCATCACCTGAAGCCATTCCTAGCACCTAAGCCCTTGAAGAGCTCCTGCTTGCACCAGAGTAAACCCCCGATGTGCAAGTTGAGCTGTAGGGGAGTTTAAAGACACCCCCGGGCTTCTAGAGACCACCAGAAGTCGGATCTGGCTGGAACAGAGATGACATGCAGAGTGGGCGGAGCTATGCAATGCTCCACGTTCATCGGGATGGAATGGATGCCACCACCTGCCGTGCCACGTCCGGGGCAGTGGGAGGCAGGGCTCCTGGAGAGAGGGGAGCCTCGGCGTCTATGGTAGGGAGACATGGGGCACTGGCCACGCAGTCTCACGCCGGGTGAGCCGTGCTCCCTTCTCTCTGTGCCCCATGTGCAGGTGTCAGGGGTGCACCCCTGCCACCATGGGGACAGTACCAAGCTCCAGGAAAAGCCCAGCTGCTGTGCTCACACGGGGCCAGCGCTGACCTGGAAGCCACAGAACAAGAGGAGTTTCCAGTCCTGGAGGGGCTTGCAAACCTCGCCCCAGACCGTGCTGTGGGTTCCACCATCACCCTACCCTAATACCAGCTGAACTGAGGGGCACTGTCACCTTTTTACAGGTGAGGCAACTGAGCCCAGGCAGCTGTTCTCACTGTCCTGCTGATGCCACAGCCCCCTCCCGCCGTG
>NW_007726565.1:731641-733086 GCF_000696425.1 Galeopterus variegatus | reverse complement strand
TTCCTAGAGGAAGGGGCAGCCACACCAGCACGAGCCCTCAGGGAGGGGTGGCAGGGGGGTGGCAGACTAAGGAGTGTCCTCGGCAGGCCCGCCGAGGTCTGGCAGCCCAGCCCTGCCCCCTCCCCTCCAGAGGGGCTCTACTCTCCCACAGGGGACACACGAGGAGGAGCCTGGACCCCTGCCCTCCCGCCAGTGACAATCTCATGGCAGAGACTGAGCAGGTCCAAGAGACTGGCCGAGGGAAGCCGACAGCCCAAGGAGAGGGCCAGCCTCAGGGGTCTGGAGAAGAGGGTGGCCAGCCCCGGGGGGACTGTTAGGTCAGTGGGCAGGGCACTGTCCCAGGTCCTGAGCCACCCTGCTCAGGCTGTGACTGGGGGACGCGTAGCAGGTGCTGCTGACCCTGGTCACAGGTGGACGCTGGGAACGTGAAATAGTGGACTCAGAATTCAAGAGGATGTTGCCAGGAGGGGAACCAGATGGTTCTGCAGAGGCAGAGGTGGGGAGAGGGGCTCTCAGGGTGCCTGGCACACAGGTGCAGGGCTCCTCGGGGGCCACAGGCTCAGGATGGTTTAGGCGCTCAGCCCTGTCAGGAACTGAACAGCCTCTGGGCTGTCTCCACCCACTGCCACAATCACCAACAAATCCTCAGGCCACCACCACTTTCACATGCAGGGCAAGGCATCCGTGAGGCTTGAGCCAGCCCAACCCTGGAGCTCCAGCCAAGAACGGCAGCAAAGACCATAGAAGGATGGGAGGTGAGCATCCAAGAGGGGATGGCAGGGTGGGGGACATGACCATGACCTGTGCTGTGCACCTCCTGGAACCCAGCACTGCCCACGAACAGAGCCAGTGTCGTGTGAAGGAGTGTGCTCCCCGTCAGCTCTGCAGCTCCTGGAGCTGGCGGGCATATCACACTGGACTAGAAGAAGTGTGGGGGTCCACACGCAGAGCATGCAGACCTCCGGCCTGCCAGGTGGCCTTGGTCCCTTCCTGGGCCACTGTGTCCTCACCCCCAGAGTCCTGACGCCTGGGGCTGGTTCCCTGCGGCTGTCAACGGGAATAGTTTGCAGCTGTGTGTCTATGGTGCAAGCAGCACTACCAAGCCTAATTATTTATAGCCTCCTCCCAAACGGAGATGTAAGGAAATGTGTTAGCAATTTTGACTTCATTTCATAAAACACAGGATGAGGCCAAATGGGAGTCGGTTTCTGAATAAGCAAGGATTACACATCTGAAAAATCGAGTTCACTCTCAGCTGCAAATATCATTTAGAGAAAATGTCTTGTTTTGTAAAAAGAAGCTGCGTGTTGACAAATTTCTTCACTTCAGATTCCAGAGGGATTTCAAGCCTCCCCATGGGTGTTTTACCTGCATCCGAGCACCAGAGACACCCCCTGCCCCACACAGGGACGATGCAGGCGGGTCCCCTGGTCCCAGCTCCATGC
>NW_007726565.1:727334-729946 GCF_000696425.1 Galeopterus variegatus | reverse complement strand
CTCTGGCCCGGCCAGCCCTGCCCTGAGCTCCATCTACTGCCCAGACCGCATCACTGCCGCCCACTTCTCAGATCCAGCCAGACCTGGGCACTGAGAGCCCTGCAGAGGGCAGACCCCCGCCCTGCCCTGCCCTGCCCTGCTCTGGTGATGGAACGCACCCTCTGAACCTCCCCAGCCATCAGCCTTCTGGGCCTCCCTCCTCTGGGGGGCACCATGCAGAAGCTGGGCCCGGTGTTTAAAGCCACGATAAAAACTAACCGGGTGACCGCCTTCTCTCTGCTGAGCTCAGCACACCCCCACTCAGCCCTGCCCCTCGGACTCCCTTTGGCAGCTCACCGTCGGGCGTCCTGTGGCCACCCCTGGACAGGCGGGGTCCTCCCAGAGGAGTGGACAGGTGGGGACCCTGAATCCGCGCAGCAGGTCGGCCGTGGGGGTGAGGCCCGCACCCCGGCTGAGGTGGAGGGAGCAGGGACAGTCCCAGCCCTTCTTCCCCTGGGCACCCCCGGAACAGACACTGAAGGGGGTTCCCTGGACAATGCAGCCCGGCCCCAAACAGGGCACAAGTCCCCCTTCTGCCCCAGGTCGTCCCTGCCTGAGCCAGGGCAAGCTCTTACCCTCTCTGGGCCTCAGTCTCCACCCCTGTGAAATGGTCATGAGCGCACACGTATGTTGTTGTGTGATCACAGCTGGGCAAGTGGAAACTGGTTTTCCCGTGTCTGGAACACAATGGCCCTAGGGGCGAGGTCAGAGGACTGGTCCTACCCTGCAGTTCCAGCTGAACGTAGGCCCATGCCACAGCCCTAAGAGGGCAGGGTGTGGGGAAAGAGACGTTGGTGGGGAGTCAGGCACCTCAGATTCCCACCCGCACTTGGCCCACTCCTCATGGTGTCCCTGGGCCCCGTCTGCCTCAGTTTCCTGGGTGCACAGGCTGGACCCTCCAGAGAGATGGAAGGGGTTGGAGCCTCACCTGAGAGCCCCTCAGAGGCCTTCACTGCACTGGAAACCCAGAGACCCTGATCCTCCTCCACAGCAAACTTATGTGGCCTGGGCTGGGTCTGCGTCTCTCCTGGGCCTGGGGCAGGAGGCCGGCAACCCTGGCAGGGTAGAAGAGGACGTGCCGGTCGCTCCACACACGGCCTCGCGACAGACTGATGAGCAGTCGGCAGCACACGCACCCCAGACAGACACGCGGCCACCCCAGCCACGGCCCTCCGTCTTTAAAATTATGTCAGTACTTAGCACAGGACTTTGAGTTTAAAAAACAAGAGAAATAACACATTTGATGGTTTCCAAAGTCATTACAAATATGGCCGTAACTGGAAAAGCAACTCCATAAAAATGGTAACTTGTCTGAGGATGCAGGAGAATGCGCGTGTGAGTCGTGGCGGTCACCCGCGTCACCCTCCGACTCCTGCCCGAGGCCAAGACCCTCTCAGATTCTCGCCCACCCCACCCCCCGCCTCCTCAGCGGGGTGGTTGGATAAAAGAAATTCTATTATTGTTATTATTTCAAGCTTTTATTTAACAGCTTTACTGAGAAATAATTCACACACAACTGGCCCATTGAAAGTGCACAGTTCCTGCCTTCTAGTATTTCCACACAGTTGTGCATCCATCGCCGACAGTTCAGCAAGTTTTCAGCACCCCCACAGGGAGGAAACCCTGCTCCCCTCAGCCACCTCCTCTGCCTCTGTAGACTCGCCTGGCCTGGAAACTCCACATCAATGAAATCATATAACATGCAGTCGTTAGGGACTGGCTGTTGGCACTGGGCACCATGTTTTCCAGGTTCTTTATGGCGTATCATGTATTAGAACTTTGCTACTTTTCATGGTTGAGTAATATTCCACTGCACGGACATGTCCCATTTTGTTTACTTATTTATCCCTTGACAGAAATTTGTGTTGTTTTCACTTTGGGGCTATTACAAGTACTGCTCCTGTGAAGTTTATTGTACATGTATATTAAGGTACAACTTTGTGTGTGGACATCCGCATGTTTCATTTCTCTCGGGTTCATACCTGGGATGGAATTCCTGGATCGTCTGGAGCTCCACGTCTGACACCTGAGGAGCTACTAGACTGTTTTCACGGTGGCTTCTCCGTGCGATCCGCACAGCAGCAGCGTGCGAGGCTCTGTTTCTCCACGCCCTGCAGCAGCTGTGGCTGTCTGTCTTGGATTACAGCCACCCTAGAGGGTGTGAAGTTCACCTGAGTGCAGTTTTGCTTTGCTGGTTCCTGATGGCTAATGAGGCTGGGCATATTTTCATGTCCTTCTTGGCCATTTACACATCTTCTTTGGAGAGATGTCTATTCAGATCCTTTGCTCATTTTCAAATTAATTTTTCTGCTTATTATTGAGTTGCAGGAGTACCTTATACCGTTCTTATATAATCTATATACAAATCATCATTAGATATGTAAGTCACAAGTACTGTCTCCCATTCCATGGGCTGTCTCTTCATTTTCTTGACAGCGTCCCTTGATGCACTGGTTTTTCTTTTATTTCTTGTGATTTGGGTGTCATATTTAAGAAAATATTACCTCATCCGAGGTCATGAAGACCCACATGTGTTTCCTTCTAAGACTTTTGTAGTTTTAGCTCTTACTGTT
>NW_007726565.1:724654-725708 GCF_000696425.1 Galeopterus variegatus | reverse complement strand
ATTTCTCTATTATTTTCTATTCTGTAGGAGTATTTCATTAATTTCCTCTCTGGTCCTCATTATTTCCTTTCTTCTGCTTATGTTGGGTTTAATTTGCTCTTCTTTTTTCAGTGTCTTAAGTTGGGCAGCTGGATTGTTGACGTGAGACCTTTCTTTCTTGTTAGTGCAAGTACGTACAGTTATAAACTTTCCTCTAGGTGCTGCTTTGGCTGCATCTCATAGTTTTGGTATGTTACGTTTCTGTTTTCATTCATCTCAAAGTATTTTCTAATTTTCCTTGTGATTTCTTCTTTGATCCATTTGGTTATTTGGGAATGTGTTGCTTAATTTCCACATATTCGTGAATTTCCCAAGTTTCTTCCTGTTTTGGATTCCTAATTTCATCCCACTGTCCTCAGTGATTATACTTTGAATGGTTCCAATCCTTTGAAAGTCACTGAGGCTTATTTTATGGCCTAGGATGTGATCTATCGTGGGGAACATTCCACGTGTGCTTGAGAAGAACGTGCATTCTGCTGTCGTGTGTGTGTGTGTGTGTGNAGGTCATGAAGACCCACATGTGTTTCCTTCTAAGACTTTTGTAGTTTTAGCTCTTACTGTTAAATTATTGATTGATTTTTACTTAATTTTTTACATGATGTGAGGTAGGAATCCAAATTTATTCTTTTATGTGTGAATATACAGTTCCCTCAATACTGTTAGTTGAAAAACTCTTTTCCTCAGTGAATGGTCTTCGCACTTTGTCAACAATCAACTGACTGCAAACGTAGGGTTTCCTCTGGGCTCTCTATTCTGCCCCACTGGTCCGTGTGTCTGTCCTTACAGCAGTACCACACTGTCTTCATTGCTGAAGCTTTGTAGTAAGTTTTGAAATAAGAAAGTGAGTCCTCCAACTTTGTTCTTTTTTTCCAAGAGTGTTTTGGGTTTCAAAATTGTATTTGGGGTCTCTTTAGATTCCATATTAATTTTTAGATGGATGATGATTTTTTCTATTTCTGCAGAGAAGTCAGCTTGGATTTAGACAGGGATCCGTTTGGGGAGAATTGCCATCTAA
>NW_007726565.1:721208-722873 GCF_000696425.1 Galeopterus variegatus | reverse complement strand
TTACCATCTGGTGTGATTTCTTTACTTCAATACAACATTGCTCCCACCTACCTCATTTGTGCTGTTATTATCAAATAGATTATATTTCTATTTGTTATAGATCCAAAGATACAACTATATACACATTGTTTTATACAACTGCTTTTTTAAATCAGTTAAAGAAAGAAAGAATAAGAAACATGCATTCAAACTGTCTTTTATAATTACATACTAACTTTCTGGTGCTCTTTGTTTTTTGTGTGGATTCACATTTCCTTCTGGGATTATTTGCTTTCATCCTAAAGAACTTATTTTACTATTTGTTTTAAGGCAGGACTGCTAACCACAAATTCCCTTAGTTTTTATCTGAAAAAGTCTTATTTGGCCTCTACTTTTGAAAAAATAGTTTTCTGGCTATGAGGATCTTGATTTATTAGCTTTATTATTTTTTTCTTTCAGTACTTTGAACATGTCATCCCACTGGCTCTAGCCTTCATTGTTTCTGATGAGAAGTCAGCTATTAATCTTGTTGGAGTTCCTTTGTACATGATGAGTCATTTTTTTTCTCTTGCTACTGTCAAGATGTTCTCCTTGTGTTTGGCTTTCAGCATTTTTACTATAATGAGTCTGAGTTTGGATCTCTTTGCATTTATTCCACTTGGAATTTGTTACATTTCTTAAATATGTAGATTAATATTTTCAGCAAATTTGGGAACTTTTCAGCCATTACGTCTTCAAATATTTTTTCTGTCTTTTCTCTCTTCCCTTCAGGTAAACTTATTATGAGTACATTGGTGTGCTTGAAGGTGTCCCACATTTCTCTGAGGCTCTGTTCACTTTTCTTCATTCTATTTTGTTTTTCAAATTCTATAGTCTCTATCAATCTATCTTCAAATTCACTGAATATTTCTTCTGTCAGTTGGAATCTACTGTTGATCCCCTCTAACAAATTTTTTCATTTCAATTATTGTACTTTTCAACTCCAGAATGTACATTTTGTCTTTTTTCATAACTTGTATCTCTTTACTAATAGCATTATTTGATGAGACATTTTCTTCATACCTTCTTTTACTTCTTTCAGCATGGTTTCTTTTAGTTCTTTTTTTTTTTNGCCCTTTATCCCAAGTAGCATTTTTTGCTTTAAAGTCTGTTTTTTTTCTGATATTACTATAGCTTTTTATGGTTGCTGTTTGCATAATATGTATTTTTCATCCTTTTACTTTCAACTTTTTTGTATCTTTGAACTTAAAGTGTGTCATCTGTAAACAGTATGGAGTTGAATCTCGTTTTTTATCCAGTCTATCTGCCTTTTTATTGGACTGTTTAATCCATTTACATTTAATGTTATTATAAATATAATTAGATTTACGTCTGCATTTTACTTTTTGTTTCCTATATGTCTCATGGTCTCATGTCTGTTTTGTTGTTCATCTATTCCTCCTTTACTGATTTCTTTTTAATTAAGTGAATATTTCCTAGTGTAATGTTTTAATTTCTTTAATTGCTTTCTCACCATTTTTTTAGTTATTTTCTTAGTGGTGCTCTATGGCTTACCATATACATCTTAACATATCAGAATCTACTTCAGATTTATAACTTAATTCCACTGATACATTGAAATGCTATATTTATGTGATTTGTTATATTTACCTTCTTTATTTATATATTTTTTCTTTACCATTTCTG
>NW_007726565.1:718534-719252 GCF_000696425.1 Galeopterus variegatus | reverse complement strand
TTTTTTTTTTTGGCAGTCCCAAAAAATTTTATAGATTATCATTAAAATTTTATTAGATTATCATTAAAATATGCAATCAAATCAGCAGATTTTAAGTCCTTGAGAAAAAGGGAAACTCAGAAGTTGTGAGCAAATACAGATAAGTTATAGCTTACTATAATGCTTTGATTGTGTTAACACTTTGGGGTTAACTATTTTATAATGAGGTCACAAATTATCCTTAGATACAAGAAGTTGCATTTTTTAATGTCCGTTTNAAAAAAGACAAAAAGGAAAAAAAAAAAAAGAAACCACAGTATTGATAGGACATATCTTACTATTATTTGCAAGGCTCTGCAACATGTTTCAAAATTTGTAGGAAGATAGTTCTGGATGCTGGGAAATCCAAGAGCAAGGTGCTGGCATCTGGTGAGGGACTTTTTATATCACCTTTGTCATCAGAATCTGAAGCCACTATGTCACCTTCCTTAGTAATCACCGGGGGAGATACGAAGTGAAAAGCAATCGTGCTGAGACATGGTCTAAGGAAGACAGTCTGTGTTGCCACAAGATTACCAAAAAAGCCAAAAATTCCTCTACCACTGTTTGACTTCTATTCAACCAAGGCAGTCTCAATAAAATATCAACAAGTTGCTCAAGGTCCTTTGTCAAGATCACGGAAGAAGAGTGAAAATCTAGCAGCCAGTTAGTGATCTGGTCATCCGTTAAGTCTGGACGT
>NW_007726565.1:715203-716379 GCF_000696425.1 Galeopterus variegatus | reverse complement strand
TTTTTTATAGTTTTTGCAAGTTTCCTTGTTTTGCAGGGAGCGGTCTGTGGAGCTACCATCTCAGAAGCGGATCTCCTGTTATTATCATTTTTTTAAATTTCTCTCTCTGGCCCAGGCCACCCACATGGACGTTCAGCTGCCTCCTGGATACCCCACCGCGTGGTTCTCTAACATCCGTATGTCCAGGAATGGCCTCGTTTTATCCCCGCAGAACTCTCTGCCCCAGCTGCCCGTCTGCGAGGACCCCTCCACGCGCCCAGGGACCATGGCAGGAANCCTCCAGGGCTTGTTTGTGCTGTCTGCTTTTTGTGTGTCCTATGACTTGGCTGCTAACTTTGGTGACGTCTACTTCCCCCGGTGTGCAGCCTTTGGTGGGCTCAGCCCCGGGCGTGCACGCAGCCACCCTAGCGTGACTGCTTTTCCTTCTTCGACTGTCTCTTTCCCGGATGTCTCTGCCAAGCCGTCTGCCTCATTTGCCATCACACCCAGCCTGTTAAACTCCACTAATTTCCAGCTGATTTCTCTATTGTTTTTCACTACGCCCTGGGGCGTAGACTGCTCCAGGCTGATGCAATCATTTCAGGCAGGCGTGGTTTCTGAGGCCAGCGAGGGCTCTGCTTACCTGTCTCTTCCCTTGGTTGTTCTAGCAAACCAGCTGGCCCATGATAACTAAGAGGAGCTATTGCATTCGAGAGTCTTAGGCTGGAACGTCTTCACACTCTGTTTCAAATGTCAGTTCCTTTGGGGGAGCTTCGGAGGCTCTTTTCTTACAGACTGCCTCTCTGCTGGACGTCTCTGAGCCAATCCTCCAAGCACTGGGCAGGGCAGGAGCCTTTGGGGCTTGATTCTCCTGGCAGGAAGCCTCTGCTGGACAGACGGGCTGGGGCGGATGATCAGGTCCCGCATTCTCAGTCCGCCACACCTGGGCAGAGNTGAGGCAGCGAAGCCACCAACGGGCCAGAGTAGCGCGAGGACCGCGCCTCCGGTTTCCCTGAGTTCTCTGAACACATTTACAACGGCTACTTTGAAGTCACTGTCTGTTTAGTCTGACATCCCGTCCCTCTCGTGGGAAGTTTCCGTTGCCTGCTCTTTTCCCTGTGTATGGGCCACGCTTACCTGTTCCTTCGTTTTTGTTGAAAACTGAACATTTTAGATAAGGTACTGTAGCAACTCTAA
>NW_007726565.1:711323-713561 GCF_000696425.1 Galeopterus variegatus | reverse complement strand
TCTCTGCCCCAGCTGCCCGTCTGCGAGGACCCCTCCACGCGCCCAGGGACCATGGCAGGAACGTGGCATGACTCCGAGCTCCTCTTTTGTTCTCAAGCCCCACTGGGTCCCTGTGGCTCCACCCAGAGCCTCTGCCGTCCGCCCTTCCCTGCGTCCCCACTGTCTGCTGCCCGGTCCTGCCCTGTGGTCATCTCTGTCCACACTCGACCCACGTTTACTGATCGCAACAAGCCCACGCCTCAGCAACTCCAGGAGTCCCAGGCAGAGCTGGCTGTGCCTCCTGCTGTCCCACCCTGACCTCTTCTGACCTCTAGGAGTGGGCCAGTCACGGGTCTGCTCCCCTGGGTACCTGCCTGCATCTGCTCAGAGCCTAGCGGGGCTGCTGGGCTCTGGTGGGTGTGACGGAAGGTCTTTCACCCTGGAACATCCTGGATCAAATGGCACATAGGAGGGTTGGGTAGACCGCAGCGTGGTGATGGGAGTGACCTGAAAACGCCACCACCGCCCCCAACTACCTAGACATGCTGGATGAACGTAACCAAAACACAAAGTGCCAGATGCCACTGAAGAGCCACGCGGTGAGGACAGCAACCGGTGGTGCAGTGAGCCGGGTCAGCCGAGACCTGAGGATGCGCAGATCTGCCTCAGCAGACGAGAGGACAAGCGGACGTGGCTCCGTCCTCCACGCAGCAGCGAGTTCAACAAACTAGAGACACGCTGCTTAATGAACCCCGTGGTGCTGAGTGAGGGGAAAGGGAGAGAGGAATTATGTGATGTGATCCCATTGTGGCAAATGTCCATGGCACACAGAACGATACTGTGTATTTCCTACAGGTACATTTGTTCCTCGGAAAGGCACGTCGGGGCTGACACAGAGCACTTCAGAGGAGTCGCTGCCGGGAGAGAGAGAAACTGCGGGTGGCGGGGCGGTGGCTGTCGCTGTGCCCCGATGCTCGGTCCACTCAAATGAGATGCTGCACGAGCCGGTGGCAGCAAGACGGTGCGTTCACATCCGCCATCGAGGGGGCAATAGTTTCTGTTCTACGATCCTCTACTTTTTGTATAATTCGGATATTTAATTAACATTTCTAAAGAAATATAAGGGAGAAATTTATACTATGAGGTAAATGACTGACATCTGTTCCCTCTGGCTCGGCTGTGTGTGGACAGAAGACACATGCGACACCCAGAACGCTGCGTCCTGCCCTCTGCAGGGGTCGGGGCTGGAACCTCTATTTAGAACTCACTGCACTATTTCACAGCCTGGCATCCTGGACTCTCTCTGTCATTAGTGTGCAGTCACCCTGGCCCCCACCCCGCCTCGGCCACAGCCAGCTGCTGGCGGGAGGGACAGGGATGGCCATTGTGGCACCTGGGTGGCAGGTGTCTTCTGAGGTCTGTGGTTGGAAGGTCTTCACGAGGCCTCCTCAGCGGGTCTCGGCGGGGCCGTCTGCACACTGCATCCAGATGCAGTTCCTCCCCCGTGTCCCTTGGACACTTGTGCACGTCCCTGGACCAGAGAGTGTCTTCTCACGCTGAGGGCGACGTGTTAGAGGAGCACATGGCATTTGGGATATGACCCAGGACAGCTGGGTGAGTTCCCATGGGTGGAAGAAGAAATCCAGGGCGAGGGGCTGAGAGGGACATCATGGTCACTGTCTGCCTCGGCTGCTGCGAGCTCCCACGTGCCACATCCTCACAGTGGTGAGGGTCACATGTGGCTCCTGACCTGGTCAAGAAGGGAGAGCAAAGGAGAGTCCAGGCTCTGAGAGACCAGGCATGTCCCAGGCAGGGTCACCACAGCTGCGAGGATGCTGTCAGGTGTGCCTGTTGGTCCATTTCTTCATTGACAGGGAACCCCTGGTTGATAGCACCAGCTTCCCGCACCCCGAGCCCTGGGGAGCTGGGTACAGAGCACGTTCTCAAGGTCAGAACACCAAGACCTCGCCCTGGCCTGTGGGGCAGCGGCAGGTGGGAGAGGCCAGGTCTGGAATGTTCCTGGCAGGACTGGTCATCCCAAAGGGTCATCCCAGAAGGGCTGAGGCCACCGCCTGGCTGAAGACCCTTGAAGCTGGCTGGGCTGGGAGAAATGGGGAAGGCCACGGGGCTGGGGGCCGGGCGGCAGGGCATGCTCTCTGCATGAAGCTGCACATATAGGAGATGCCACCACGGGCTCTGGCCCCTGGATGGAGGGGTCAGCTTCAGCCGATGACACCCTTGGGCAGAGTCCCACATCCA